>NC_133389.1:164590472-164842972 GCF_047511655.1 Castor canadensis | reverse complement strand
AAAATTTTTTTTGAAAAAAGAAATCTCCAGAAGGCAACCACAAATATTTGCCCATGCCTCTTGGCTTCTCAACCCCTCAGGGAGGCCCGTGGAGGAAAGAGAACAGATGTAGTTGCCCAGAGTTCCCATCTCTGTAGGGCCCAGAGGCTTCAATTCCCTGTCTGGGAACAACAGGGCTGCCTTTGTGACCTCTGCCCTGCTCCAGAACTCCTCAGGTCCTGGCATGTCAGTAATTCTCTGTTTCATACCTTCTCTCTTATCACCTCTGGCAGCCCACCAAGAAGTGGAGGAGCTACATGTAGTCACCTGTAGCTCTGGAGCACCAAGCTCAGATCCTGAACACCTGGCTCAGTGAACAGGTGCCAGTCACTTTTTGCAGGAGCAGTCAAATCCTAGAACATGGCTCAGGTGTCAGGTGACCAGGGTTACATCACAGCTCTGCATTGATCAGCATGAGCAAACTTACATAAACCCTGGTTTCCTTTTCTTCATTTGTAAAGTAGAAATAATAGTAGTACTCCATAGATGTGTGAGACTGTAAAACAGTGCATATAGAAGTGCTTAGGACTGTGTCTGTGCACTCCCATTATTTTTACCATCACTATTTAATAATCAATCACTTTTCATAGATTTGGAAGCTGATTATAAATTCCCTCCCAGCTATCTATATTCAGGTCATTGCTTTCCAGCCTGTGAGCTATGAACCACTAGTGGGTTGTGAAATAACTTTAACAGTTATAATATTATAATATAATACATAACATTGTACATGTTAATAACTGTTGTAATTACAAAACAAAAGACAACATACAGAAAAATGAAAGATATAATAGAAAATATTAATGTATCACAAGTAGTAAGGGTATGCATGTCAAACTTACTTTCTGGTGTGTGTGAAGTAGGGACCCTCATGAGGACAAGAGATGGGTTCTCATGCCCTTAATTCATATCCTATAAAAAAAATTTAAATAAATCTCTTCCCTCCCTTGTCAACAATGTATGGAATATGACTTTACTATCTTACTTTCACTGCAAGGACAAAACCTTGCCAGGTACAGGATAGTTCCATGAAGCCCCCAAAGATGAACTGGTCGCTGATCTGTACCTTACATGAGCAAATCCTAAACCATGAGGAAGAGGTTTCTTAAATATGCCGTCCTCATGATTTGTGGGAAATTACTGGACCCTGGACCATACCAGCAACCTAATAAAAGGGGTTCCTCCACTGATTTGGGGCAGATTGATCTGTCAGTGCTATCTCTACACTTCCTCTTCACTTCTTGAGAGAAAAGCCTCCATTAAAGTTTTTTGCCTGAGCTTGTGTTCACTCTGCACCCCAGTTTTTATTTTGATTATTATGGAGATGAAAATTCCCTTGTGTCCTGTATGTGTATGTGTTTGCACATGCATATTGTGTTGTACTATGCTATGATGTAAAATATTGTTCTTTTTTTTTTTTTTTTTGAGTACTAGGGCGTGAACTCAGGGCCTAAACCTTGAGCCACTCCACCAGCCCTTTTTTTGTGGAGGGTTTTTCAAGATAGGGTCTCTCGAACTATTTGCCCAGGCTGGCTTTGAATTGTAATCCTCCTAATCTCTGCCTCCTAAGTAGCTAGGATTACAGGCGTGAGTGTTTCTTATTTTGCTCCAAAAAATTGGAAATCTTTGCTTTAGGTTAAATCACTGTTCCTCATGAAAAAGATTGTTTACTTAGCCATGCTTTAGTCAGTATCTTGACCTTCTCCTTGGCCCATGTGTACACTTTCTTATAAAATCTAGTTTTAACAAAGAATTCTGCTAAGTCAGTTTAGCAAGAACCCTCCATTCTCAATAACTCACATCCTGTACCATGCCTAAGTAAGGTCTAATTGCTGACTTGTCAGCAAAATTCCTCTTATGTCTGCTTAACCAGAATCCCCTTCACTCCTGATGTTTCCTCTTAGTCATATCCTACTTACTGGTCCCCACATTGCACCCTGGCTGTCAATCCCCATTTGCCCATGTTGTATTTGAAGTTGAGCCCAATATCTCCCCACTGGAAGTCCCTCTTTTTTTGGTCCCTGTACTTGTCATAATGATCCTGACTAAAGTATTCACTATTGTGAGTGATGGCTAATCTTCATTGATTGGTTTGAGAGATGGATTAGTAAAATGCACACCTCTGGGTATGTCTGTGAGGTGTTTCCAGAGACAATTAGATCATGAGAGCTCTGACCTAATCAATAGTTTAATCCTCCAATGGATTCAAAATTTGAAAAGACTATTGGGAGGTGGTGGATACTATGGAAGATGGGGCTTCGTTGGATGAAATAGGTCACTGAGGATGTGTCTTTGAAAGGTATATCTTGGCCCTCACCTCTTCCTGTAGCTCTTCTTGGCTTCCTGGATACCATGAGGTGAGCAGCTGCTAAAACGCATCCCCACTGCCATGATATTCCAAAGCAATGGAGCCAGCCAATCACAGACTCTGAACCTTTGAACCTAAATAAATCTGTCTTCCTTTAAACCAGACTTTTTAGACCACCCATGCCATGTAATAAACCTCCTTTCTTTGCCCTTCACCATGTCTCTTCCTTTGGCACATTTCAGTTCATCTTCAGCCATCTTTGGGGTACTGACATGAGTCAGTTTAAATAAACAAAGAATTAGGGGAAGGGTGAAAGTTATGCATAGTTAATCAGTCTGTCACAGGTGTGGCCTGGTTGGTCATTATCTCAGTTCTGGTTCTCCAGGGTTCCAGAGAAGTTTTATCACTGTCATCCCTTGATTCCCAAAAGATATACTCCTGCTCCAGGGTTTAGCCTCGTCATTATAGATAATTTTCCTCATTTTTTTTTGAGGGGGGAGGTGTGTCCTGCAAGGCTCTGCTGTTCCATAGAGGTAGTTTTGGTTCTTTGTCATAAAGATGTTATCCATTGGTCCTGTCCCTTCAAGAACCCAAGGTGACTGCAGAGAAAATGGTTTAGAACAAATACAGACGCAAAATGGAGGCAGGGATGCCAAGCTTTTCTCCTATGTTTAGTTCATTCATGGGCCCAAGTAAGGAGTCAGTGCTTTTCAGTAAAAGCAGTGTAAGTACCTGTTACAGTTTGACTAACACACTGTGTTTTAACAAGTGTCATGGAATATTTTTTCTTTAACACCCACAATTCTATCCTGCATGCTTTCTAACACCCTGGCTCCCTCTGACTCTCAGACAAATGTTATTTCCTCTTCTCGCCCTCACCCCTTTCTTCCCCTTCCCTCCCTTCTGGGAATCACAGTTCTTACCCTGTCTCTCCCTCCCTGATCCCTACTTGCCCAGGGACCCTCTCTGGCCCCTCCCACTGTAGGCTAGCACCATGGTGCTTTGGGTGCCCCACAAGGGGAAGACAAGGATTAAGACAGGTACTGGTAGATACTGGGTCTGGTTGGAAAGGAGGGGCAGGGAAGGGAGATCTAGCATTTTATCACCAGAGTGCAGAGCGGGAACTGAAGGGAGCAGGCTTTGCGTTAAGCGACAAAGTGTAGTAAAGTATGGGGTCTGGGGTCAATTCTGAGGGAAAGATTCCTGAGGGGGGAGAGGGATCAAGCTGGTGGAAGGGGAAAGGGGAGAAAAGGAACTGGAAAGAATATCTGGAGGGGAGTCCTTGAAACAGTCAGGAGTCAGAGACTGTTTGTTTTGTTTTGTTTTTCATGTCTGCACTTCATGCCATTGCAGTGTATAAACAGCATTTCCAGAGTAATAATAGCACGTATGATGGGAGGTTAATGCAGACAAATATATGTATAGGACACTTCTTATTTGTAATATGCTTTCTTATACAAAAATAGAAAATTGAAAAGTAATTTCCCTCCCCTGTTCCAGGCACTTGTACATATATTATCTTATTTTTATTTATTTTATTAGCATATAATATTTGTACAGGAGGATACGTTGTGATATTTACAAATGTGCTTACAATATTTCTTAGATTTACCCCCTCTGTCGTTCTCCCTCTTCTCCCTCACCCCTTCTTAGAACAATTTCAACAGGTTACATTCTTCTATTTTCATATCAGAATACAAAATACATCCACTATATTCACCCTCATTTACCCTTTCCTATGCTCACCCACCTCCCACTGGTACTTGCCCCTGGAAAAGATCTATTTTAACTCTTCTGTTCTCCACTTTTTTTTAAGTGTATATTGATAGTCCAAGTGGATTTCACCTTGGTACTTCAAGCCTGTATATATCGTGTAGTGTGTTATATTATAGTCATATATAGAGGTGATGTTTCAATATTTTTCATTCTCTAATATTTTCTTTCCCTCTCCTGCCTCCCATGGTCCCCTCAGACAGATTCCCTAATGCAGTTTTGTTCTTTCTCACTGTATATGTGTATGCATATATACATGTATATGTGCATTATCATACATGTATTTATATACATATTTAACTTATAGGTCTAGCTTCCGCATATGAAGGAAACATGTGACCTGTTCTTCCAGGTGAACTGTAGAATAGTGGCTTGAGGGGTAGGTAAACAGAGGACAGAAAAGGCTGGAAATGGCATGTCTAGGTGGTAGGAGCCCTGCAAGGCTGGCCACAGTCTGCTGGGGGGGAAGCTGTACTGGGGCTCACCTCTCGCCATGCAGGACTCCCTTGTCCTCCTCCACAGCCCAGGTTATGGCTCCAAGCAGATTAAGCAGTGGCCACCACTGGCCCTCCTAGTGGCTTTGTTCCTTTCAGATCTAGCATGTGTGTGAAGGATGCCTGCTCTGCAAGACAAAGCCAGATGTACCCCTCCTCAGCATACTGTCCTTCTTCCCTCCATCCTTGGTCATGTGGAACAGAGAAAATCAACAGATCTGCCACCACTCTGTCAGCTCTCTCCTCACACCCAAATGCCAAGGTGGAAGGAAAGCAGTCTCTGTCATCCCTGGTCATCCTTGGCTTAGCATGGTGTCCTGGGTTAGGCTGGCCTGACTAGATAAGGGATGCCAAATGACTCTAATTCCATGGGCCCATTTCTCCAACCTCAGCTCCCCCAAGAAAGCAGGTCTGGCATCACCTTGGCTTCCTTGTGGACTTGAACATGCCAGGCAATCAAGCCACTTCCTCTTCTGTGCATTCTATGTTCTTGTCTGGGCCAGGGAGAGCTTCTATTGAATGATATCTTGCACACTTTATTGAAAAAACAGTGCTGTAACTGGCATTGCTGAGTCCAGACAAGTTAAAGGAATAAGAGAAGCAAAGCATGCCAGGTGTCACACAGCAAGGGGTGTGGCGACTGGAGATTCCTTGATGTGTCTCAAAGGACAGTTTCTATCCCACTCCAGCCGGAAGAACCAATGCAAAGCTGTAATTTTAGGTGAGAGCTCCAAAATGATAAATGCTGACACTTGATTTCAAAATTTCCAACCATCACACAGGCCAAGCAAAACCATCTGTGAGCTTTACTCAGCCCATGGGTACCAGTTTTCTGCCTCATCTAAGTGGTTCTCAAATTGGGTCACCTTTGGAAGGCTTGCTAAAACACGGAGTGTAGCTGAGAACCGTGGCTCCCACCTGCAATCCTGGCTACTTGGAAGGCTGAGATCTGGAGGATTGTGCTTCCAGATAAGCCTGGGGGAAACCATTTGAGTGACTTCCCATCAACAGGAGAGAACTGGACATTGTTGCCCATGCCTGTCGTTCCAACAGCAAATGAAATGAGAAAGTAAGGAAATGAGGAGTGGGGGCAGCAAGTGCAAAGGCCCTGGGATAGAAACAAATGCAGCATGTTTTAGGTCCAGCAGGACCAACGTGACTGAGGAGGGAGTGCTAGGAGATGAGATTGCAGACTGGGCAGGTGTCTTTAAAGGCCATGCCAGGTGTGTTAGGAACCCACAGGGGGCTTTGAGCAGAGGGGTGACAGGTTCCAATTAGACTTGGACCAGGCTCCCTCTGGTCACAGGATAAAGACCAGATTTCAAGGAGACCAAAGTAAATGAATATGGAGCTGGTGTCTAAACAACAAGATGCCAAAGAGGCCCGACACATGAACTGCTGCCACCCATCTCAGCCTTGGAGGGTGGGACAGGGAAATAAATGGTGAAAGGATAAGAGAGAAGAGAGGGAAAAGAAGTGAAGACCAGGCAACAAAACTTAAAATGTTCTGTAACTTGGGCAAGGGAAGTCCTGCCTCCCTGGTGGGATCCAGGAAGATGCAGGAAGAGGGGCAAAGCCACTTTCTAAGAATAGCCAGTCACCTGGGCATCCTGGATCCCAGACTTTGCAAAAGAATTGCAAGCAACTATGGAAAATAATGTTTGTTGTTGTTTTTTTTCCTTTTTGTTGTGCTGGGGATGGAATCCATGGCTTTGGGCATGCTAGGCAAGTGCTCTACCACTGAGATATATTCTTGGCTTTTGTTGTTGTTGGCACTGGGATTTGAACTCAGGGCTTTGTGCTTGCTAGGCAGGCACCAGCCCTTTTTGTGTTTAGTATTTTCAAGATAGGATTGTAGGAACTATTTCCCAAGCTGGCTTTGAACTGTGATCCTCCTGCTCTCTTCCTCCTGAGTAGCTAGGTTTACAGGTGTGAGATACTAGTGCCCGGCTTGAAATTTATAACTTTGAAGAACATTTGAAAACATAGGAAAATAAAGTATTCACAGAATAAATGTCAGGACTTTTTTAAAGGATATAAAACTATGCATATGCCAGTTTTGTTTTATATATACATATATATATATATATATATATATGTATATATATTGTGTATGTATATGTGTGGAGGAGGAGAGAGAGAGAGAGAGAGAGAAAAGGAGAGACCTGATTAACTCTAGGTGATGGGATTGTTTTATTTTCATCTTTTTATTCCCAGCATTTAGATCTTTCATAAAGGCTTTCTCGTAAAACATGCAGGTGCAAGGTAAAACCTAAATTAAATAAAGTTAAAAGAGACAAAAGACCAGGAAATGGGTCCCACGCAATGATCACCTCCATATAAATTGTTCACAAGATCAACAGCAAAAGAAGGAAACTAAAATGGTAACAATAATCATAGACAACTTCCATTTTTCTTTCTTATCTATATTTCTGTGTTCCTCCTATGAAAATGCACTATCAGCCTATGAAAAGGAGGAAGAAAAATCTCAGGAATCAGTGGTGTGATGATTGTGCAGATCACTTTCTGCTTTTCATGGACTACTTCATTCTTGATTTTCCCCTGTGAGGATCTAATTCAGTTATAAAGTTCCACAAATACTCACTCATGGGACACTTCTTCCATGCCAAGCACTCTCCTAGGCACGGCAGGAAAGATTAATGAGGCGTGACCTGCCTCTTAGCTCAAGTGGCTTTCTGTTCAGTTGGGGTGACAGATTGCAGTGCAAAGGGCTACATTGCCCGATGGGCTTCAGAGATGGAAGTGTGGGCGCAAAGGAGTTCACTGAATTAGTCAGCAACCACTTTTTAAAGGAAGCCCTGTTATTACTGCAAACACTTCTGGCAGAAGTAATCCCTTCAGCTTCATCAGTTTGCCAAGTACAGCTCTTGATGGCCTGAGCTGCATCAGCAGGCAAGACTTACTTCTAAGGAGCTAATGACTATTGGACATCACTGTGTCTTTGTGGGTGCTGAGCATCGTGCTCTCTGTCATCTCATCCTTGCCACGGCCTGATGCCCATGTAGGGCTTCACCTGGAGGGAAGGAGGGTGCAACAGAGTGGCTAGAAGACCAGGCTCCAGGGCCAAACCACCTATATTCCCATCCTGGTCAATTGCTCCTGAGTTATACAACTTCTGGCACGCTCCTTACCCTCTGTGTGCCTCAGTGTCCTCATCTGTATTATGGAGATAATAACAGCACACACCCATAGGATTTGTGGTCAGGACTAAACACACTCAGATCAGTATTTAACAAGCAGAAAGCAACCTAGGATTTTATTGTTTTATATTTATAGCCCACTGAGTAAATATTCCAGCTACTTTATATGTCAATATTATTTCCCTAAAGAGCCAATGTATGACAGTGATTCAGCATACATTTTTGATCACCTGCTATGTATCCCCATACTGTCCTACTTGCTGGGAAAGCAAAGATGAACTGACATGACCCAGCCCTGGGGTGGTTCACAGGTTAGTGCGTGAGGGAAACACAAACTCGAATAACTGAGCAGGGTTGGTGATTAGTCACAGTGATTGCCCAAATATTCTAAGGTCCCATAAAACTTTTTTTTCTCTCTCTCATAGTTAAAATGTGGTTCTCATTATCATGTTTATAGCATTTGCTTATGAAGAAGGAGAGGAGTGTTCCACGGTATGCCAATATGGTGGGATCACCTATAATGACAGAAGGTTCAATGAATGTTGGACACCAGGTTGAGCCCCAAGTACCGCCATCTCCTTGATTCTACGAAGACAGAACTACTGCTGCCCTCCTTTTATGCATAAGGAAGCTGTGGTCCTTGTCACAGAAGTCAAGTGGCTAGAAATTTCAGAGTCAGATTCAAAGTCAACTTCTTACTCAGCACTATCTTGCCTCCAGTGTCATATTCCCCATATCACCGGATTCAAGGCTTATGTGAACTCTTTGAGATATTATGCCCACTTTCTCACATGAGGACACTGGTACTCAAAAATCTGATGATTTCCCCCAAGGTCATTAGGCTAGTAAGTGACAGGCCCAGCTGACTCTGAAGCTGTCGTCTTTTGCTCCTGTGTAGGTAAGGTTGAGTGTTTATCCAGGCCTGCAAGAAGGCACCCTGGATGTAGGAGACATGAATTCTAGTCCTGACTATGCCACTTACTAGCACAGTAGCCTTAGACAAAGTGCTTTCCCTCTTTGGGCTTAGGAGTGTTTATCTATCAAAGATAATTTGAGCAGGTTGCCAGCAGTTCATTCCTGTAATCCTAGCTACTTAGGGGCTAAGATAGGGAGGATCACAGTTCAAGGCCAAGCCGGGAAAATAATTTGAGAGACCCCATCTCCACAATAACCAGAGCAAAATGGACTGGAAGTGTGGATCAAGCAGTAGAGTGCCTGCTTTACTAGCAGGAAGCCCTGAGTTCAAACCCCAGTTCCACCAAAAAAAAAAAAAAAAGATAATTTGGAGCTCATGCTTTTCACAAATCCCCAAAGAAATGTCTTAAGACAATAGGGTGGGGACCTGGGGTGATATCTAAGGAATAGAGAGGGAAGAGGCCTCAGTGATAAACCGCTGCAAAAATGTGTCAGCCACCTCTGTTGAGAGAAGTGCTTTCATGCTTCCATATACCAAAGCGGCTGGTGCAGGCAACAAGTGCACGAGTTTTTTAGGGTTGACTTAGTCATTCTCTTTCATCTTTATCAGCAAGCCCACCTAGAATGCCATAAATCGGGCTCTGGGGTTATGTGGGGGATCTGTCTCTCTGGAGAAAAAGGACATAAGCATGAAGAAAGAGTCAGGAGAGGAAGAAAGCAGAGAGCAAGGCAATGTGTGCTGTGGGAGTTTAGATGAAGAAAGCAGGGCCAGGAGAAAACAGGGAAGACTTTGGAAATGAGGAATGGCTGCTATAAGTAAGAAGAAGGAACGAGGGCATCTTGGGCTGAGAAACCTCTGAGACGCAACAATGGTTATTTGGGTCTTCTGAGGCTACCTAAGAGATGTGTAGACTTGAGTAGAGGGTTTGCCAGATAAGTTGCAAAATTAGAGAACATTTGTAACAGAGGACTCAAATTGTAAGAATTAGAAAAATGGTTTTTATCATTTTAACAGTAGGAACTCCCAAAAAATTTTAAGCAGGAGAATAATGTGACCACAATGCTACTAAGAGCCAAGTATGACAATCAGTTTAAAGAGGGGAAATGATGAACAGTCAAGACTGGGAGCATGGTTCAAGTGGTAAAGCACTTGCCTAGCAAGCATGAAGTCCTGAGGTCAATCCCCAGTGTTAGGGAAAAAAACCTCAGCCAGATGTGATGGCACATGCCTATAATCCTAGCAGGAGAATTACAAGTTCGAGGCCAGCCTGGGCTACATAGGGAGCTCTAGGCCGGCCTGCCGATCTCATGTGCAAGCCTGTAATCCTAGCACTCCAGAGGCTGAGGCAGGAGAATAATGAATTAGAGGCCAGCCTGGGCTGCATAGTGAGACACTGTCTCAAAAAGATAAGAAACAAAACAAAACAACAACAAAATATGTTTGCAATAGATAAGCAGAAGTGAGTAACAGTGGTTCCTCAGAGATGTATAAAAGGAGTCTTTAACAACACTGATCAAACTAAACCAAACTTGGGACCCAATCATATTCCAGAAACATTTTGCACTTGAGAGATGAGACAGGGAATACAAATGATCAGAATGAGCTGCAGTTCATTCTGGGCAAAAAAAAGGGCAGAGCAGGAAGCCAGGGGATGAAAGCATCTTGAGTGCTGAAAACCCAGCAAGTGGGCTGATTGAGGAGGCACCTGAACAGAATATAGGATATCAAAGTCAATACTACTATGGATCTAAAGAGCAGGATAATTGGTTCCACTGCCCTCATTCATCTATAAAGAAGCTGAGGGGAAGAGACAGGGGAAATGACTTGGACAAGTGACCTAGCTAGTGAACTTCAGTGCTAAGTGCTCCACCATTGCCTCAGGCTGCTTTTCCTTGGTGAGTTATTACTGGAATTCCAGTAATAATGAATGGACTTTCCCATGTGTAATATGTGGTTGAATCAACAGACGGAGTGGGGCGAGAGGGTAAAGAGGGTGTAATCAGAGCACGGTTGGTACTGAAGCAGCTGCCTGTGGATGACCGGATCGAAGTTATGGTCTTATGTGTGTATGTGTGGCTGTGCTTTCAGTGTAGCAGTGGCTCTGGCATTCTTATGGGAGGGTGGGGCATCTGTGGCTCTATCTTGAAGCTGTGCTTGCAGCGTTGACAGTAGGTTTGTCTTAAATTTGAGGGCGTTAGCTGGGGGAGGGAGTGTTGGTGGAGATTTCAGGGAATGAGCTAACTGCCCACTCCTGTCCACAAGCCAGCCTTTAAGACGCCCTCATATATCAAAGCAATAAATGGATCATTGGTATGGATGCTGCAGTAGGGAGATACGGAGGAAATCCTTGGTTTCAATAATTTAGCCCTAAGGAAAGAGGAATTTGTTTGGTTAGTCACATTGAAGATAAAGACTCTAATTTTGAGAATGAGTCTTGAAAGTTGACCTGTTCAGTATCACCTACCTCAGAAGCCCACATGCCTTCTTCTACCACTTCACACACTGTGAGGCCATCACGAGCAACAGGAGGCTCTCTGATAGATTGTATCTTGGTTGGGGAAGGGGCAGAAGTGGCAGAGAGAGGAATTTCCCATGTTTAATCACATGACAGTCACACTCAGGAATGGAATGTTTTAGAAAAACTCAGTGTTTGAGAATCAACCTCCAAAGATGGAAGGTGACAAGAGACTGAAGGAAGAGGTGGACAAATTAAGAATTGCACAGAATATAATATAGTAAGGACATATGGATAGAAGTGTGTCCTTGGCAACAGCAAGGCAGGAAGATCCCACACACCACAGCAGGAGGAAGGGGTTTAATGCTAAGCTATACAAAGGTTAACCAGAATGTTTCTGGGTTTTCTCAAAAAACAATTAACATGTCAAACCTCAGTTAAGAAAAAGTCCAGATATGGCACAAAACACCATCTTAATAACTTTGTTTACCATATAGAATTTAGAATGTGTGCCAGGGTCACTTGGTGGACAAGATGGAGGTTGCAACCAAAATGGCTGTAGTCATGTCAAGCTGGATTCTTGTGTGGTACATCAACTCAATCTCACCAGTGAGGACAGAGTTCCCACACTGTTGCTTTCCTGTCTATGGCCTCTATGACATTTGTGAGGTGAGTAAGCCATTAATCCAAGCTAAAGGCTGTCATGACTTATTTTTCTAGGGTCTTTGGGTGTCACATTTCAGTCATATTAGAAAGCACTGTCTCAGGTGCTCAAGAATCATTTGTGTTAGCGATAGCATCTGGAGTGAAATAGGGTTCTACCACTCAGAAAGTCTTCTAACAAAAGTATGGCCTGAGGAGTTAGGTTGATGATGCCAGTGATGCTGTGAGGGCATGGAGAAGGTAGGGAAGATGGATGAGACAAGACTTCAAGAGAAGAGTGTTGTTTATTTATTTATTTATTTTGGTATTACTGTGGTTTGAACTCAGGGCCTTGTGCCTGCCACTTGTGCCACGCCTCCAGTCCAAGAGCGGTTAATATGGACAGCTAAATGTTCAGGGTTGTTCAATGTGGAAAGGATAGATAGACTTTTCAAACAGATGGCTCAAGGAAAGCTGGATATCCACATGTAAAAGAATGAAGTTAGACACTTATACCTTGTACAAAAATTAACTCAAAGTGCATCAAAGACCTAATCATATGAGCTAAACCTATAAAACTCTTAGAAGAAAATACAGGGGAAAATCTTCATGACATTGATTTTAATGATGATTTGTTAGATAGGACACTAAAAGCACAGACAATAATAATAAAAGAAAGCTAAATAAAGTGGATTTCATCAAATTAAAAACATTTATGCACCACAGGACACAATCAGGAGAGTGCAGAGGCTTGCTTTAAATGTGGTTTGTCCCTCCAAGACTTTTGTGTAAATATGTTCCTCCATTAATAGTGTTCAGAAGTGGTGGGATGGTAAGAGGTGATCAGGTCATTAAGACAAGCTAATGTGTTCCTCAAAGGACAATTAATTACAGGAAGAATAGCTTGTCATAAAACAAAGCTGACTCTCATGCTTCGTCTTCTCTATGCACACCACTTTGCCCCTTACCTTTTCTTTTTTCTTTACCTTTTTTTGGGGGTCACAGGGGACTGAACTCAGGGATTCACACCTGAAAAGCAGGTGCTCTACCCCTTGAGTCACACCTCCAGTTCATTTTGCTCTGGTTATTTTGGAGATGGGGGTCTCGTGAACTATTCGTCTGAGCTGTCTTCAAACCACAATCCTCCTTTTCTTAGCCTCCCAAGTAGCTAGGATTATGGGCGTGAGCCACTAGCACCTGGCTTGCCTTTTGGTTTCTCTGCCATGTTGTGATGCAGTACAAGGCTCTCTCCAGATGCAGCTATCCAATCTTGGACTTCTCACCTCCAGAAATGTGAGCCAAAATAAACTTCTTTCCTTTAAATTACCTAGTCTCAGGCATTCTGTTCTACTAACAGAAAATGGACTGGCACAGAATAGGAGAAAATATTTGCAAAGCATATGATCTGATAAGGGATTAATATTCACATTTGATAAACACCTCCTATAATTGAGCAACCCAGAACTCCAAAGAACTCAATTAAAAATAGGCAAAATGGGGCTGGGAGTGTGACTCAAGTGGTAGAGCCTCTGCCTAGCAAGCATGAGGCCCTGAGTTCAAACTCCAGTACCCACCCCACACCAAAAATTTTAAAAAGCCAAATAGTGAGTTTTGTTATGTGGATTTTTAAGCACAATATACAACACAAAGAAAGGATGCTTAATTGATGTCAGTGGGGCAACTGTCAACTGGGTCACAGAGGAGCCACAGGGAGGAAGGAAGGTATGGGGAGCCATAGGGTCTAGATTGAGTTGGTGGAGATATCCATTGAGGAGGGGCTAGTGTGGGGGGTTGGTAGTAGAGTCTTTTTTATTAAGCAAATTGTTCTGAGGGGGCACCAAGATTTAATTCGGGCTTTAAGTACTGTCTCCACTATGCTCCCCACTACGTGGGTGGTGGTATCCTCCGTTGAGACAGTACGCAGGCCCCATACACACAGATGTTTCACTCCTCCACTTCTTAACTGTTCTTCCTACAGCCCCCAGGCCATCTTCTCTAGCAGCTTCCAAAGGGCACCACTGTGGTTGGGACTTGGCTTTTCATGGTCCCAGTTCTGACTTTGGAAGTCATTCCAAGGAAGGAGCAGGAGTAAAGAGAATTGTTTCTGCCTCCTTCCTGAATATTGGATTCCTCCAGAGTCATAATAGCCTTTGATGCCAGCACTTCAACATATTTTGAACTGTAAGATTATGGTCTAGGGTAATTTGGGAGAAGCAAGGCTGTTGTCCTTGAGGAGTTTGTAGCTCAAGAAGACACTGTCATATTCCATAGATGTGACAAATTTAAACCAAAATAAAAAGTAGTGTTTTCAAGGATGGGATTAATTTATATCATAAGAGAAGAACATGGATGAACCACAAGGAAATTAAAATGAGGAAGGTTATCAGTGGTCCAAGCAGGGGCCAAATGAACCTCTAGAAATAGGGAGACAACTGTTTTGCCATAGCAGAAATTAGAATACAGCCTTGCCAGTCATGGTGATGCCTTCTGTAATCCCAGCACTAGGGAAGTTGAAGCAGCAGAATTGTGAATTCAAGGCCAGCCTGAGCTACATCTTGAGACACTGTCTCAAAAAACAAAAAAGAAAAGAAAGGAAAAAACTAGAACGTTGATGAGCTCCAATGTGAAGGGAGGTGAAGAGAAATCCCTCCCTTCTGTTGGAGGGCCTAAAACCCTCACTAGCCAAAATACTCTTCCAGGACAGAAAATGTTACATTCATTCCCCCTGGTAACCCTCAGCAGGATCTCAGTCACTCTGAGTTGAATGAATGATGATCCAATAAAAGAATAAAGAAGTAAAAGAATGACCAGATAAAGCCCCATCCAGCCCATGTTTTACTGATAACAGTAATAAAATGAGGGACAATGTGGACTGGATTATTATAGCATTGTGACTTTGTTTAACTTTGTGAAGACACTTTGTTTAGTTGGGATAAAGGGAATCCTTGGATTGGTAATAAACAAATGAGCAAAGAAATAATGCCGTGCATTTGAAGTGATTTACAGCTTTCAAAGCTATTACCCACGCATTTTTTCCATAGAAGCCTGCAAACCCCTGCGGCACAGGCATGACAAATATGACTTTCTCCTTTTGATGAATAATGAAACCGCAATTTAAATCACTGAAATAACGGCAATCACACTGCTCAGAGTGGCAGAGCAGAGATTTCACCCCAGTCTGGTCCCCAGTGCTCCTCCTAACCCGTGCTTCTACCCAATGTATTCACCCTGGTTCACTCCTTGGAGAGTCTTTTTTTCCAGTTCAGGCATACATGACCAGCATTTGGTCTTGTTTTGTGTGGGTTTTTACTTTTGCACAAATGATACAATTACATTATGAAACGTGGAACACCAGTGTTCACTTGTTTTCTCCCACAAACATGACCATCTCTTATGAACATCAGAAGTTCCCATCTTCGTTTTTGCTCCTCTTGAAGTGGCTTCTTCCCCACGGCCTGTGTCATTTTTTCCGTTTCCCCTGTCACTGCTCTTCCTTTCCTGAATTTAGGCACTTTTGTTGGGCCATGTCTTACTTTACTGACTTCGTGTCCCTGTTGCTTCCTCCCTCTTTACTTTTCCCCAGGGGCCTGGAGTTGCTTTCTTTGGAGTCATTTTCTACCTACTCTTTCTTTCCAGGACTTTGGCCAGCTGGCTCCAGAAATCTCTCAGTGGCCCATCAAAGAGCAGGCTGGCAGTTGTCACTCCCACTGGAGAATTTAGGTAAATTCTTCAGGGGGTCACCAGCACAAACATTTCATGAGTCAGCTCTCTGCCATTGGGATGCTCCCAGTTTCTGAAGCTTCCTTATTTATTCCTCCTCCATGTCTTTCAAGTTTGGCTCTCTGCAGAACTTTCATTGATTTTTCTTTCCTTTTTTTTTTTTTTTTTGGCTTCCTGGTTTTCCAGAAAGCTTTTATAGCATGTATACACTCTGCCCTTGTCCCAGGTCTCTCTCCTGTGCGGTCTCATTTGGTGCTTTCACCAAGTGAGCCTCCTGAAGCTGTTTGCTCTTAGAGTGCAGGAGTGAGCTTCAGAGGACTTCTGGTTCCGGGGTTCCTCATCTGGAGTCCCTGCAGCCCAGAAATGGGTTTCTGTGAAGCTGTGAAGTCATATGTGAAATGTTGGGATCCGAGCACTTTTCTAGAAAACAGTTCATCTATTCCCTTTTCCACTGTACTCTCAGACTCCATACTGCTCCCAACCTCCTGACTTTACAGATGGGTAAACAGAGGCCCTTAGCAAGTTGATGGATTTAAGAGAAGAGCTAAGGTTTGGGGTTTTCCATCATTTGTGCTTATCCATATCTGTGTGGATTCTTCTGTCCCTGAGGCTTCCCAAAACACTTGTCCTGTCTCCTGGGCATTTCACTTTGTACTTTTGTTTTTCAACATGGATGCACACAGCACACACCAGAGATCAGAGCAGGTACTCCCTTATTCTTGTATGACACTCAGGCCCAGCTATTTAATGTGTAACTCCCAGAACAAAACAGGAAGTGCGATCTATCTGGGTGTGGGGAACTTGATCTCCCCTTCCCATGAGCACTCCACTGCCTGGACCCATGGTGGATAGGCAATTCCTCCAGGGTTTGCAGCCATGGTGCTACACCCTGGGTGTCTGGATGAAGGGTGATGAGAGGCCTGTGCTCAGTTGTCCACTGAATAAGCTGTGACACTGCAAGTCTGGGAGGGACAAGCACACCTTGCCCCAAGTGAGACATCTTGGGAAACATGTCCAGCTCTAGCCCTATCCTTACCTGAATCCAGGCCAGGGCAGATTTTAGTGGAACCTGCCTCACTAATTCGTTGAGAAGGCACTGTTACTGTGGGGTGGGGTTGGGAGGAGAGACCAGCTGGAGTCCAGGAGCCAGGATCAGAGTTGAATGCAAAGTACCCATTCCAGGAAGACGGTGGGAGGTGGACCACAGGTGAGCAGCCTCCTCAGCAAGCTAATTGTCCCATTTGGTGTGACTTACAAAGACAATCAAAGGGAAGTATTAAGAATCTCAAGATTGCAACAGCAGAACATCAAACCCAAGTTCAGGGCCTTCTGCACCAATCATGTGCCCATGAAGCCCCAGAAAGCATGTCAAAGGTGTCAAAACTCATTCACATCCTTACCTTGTTCCTTTAAATTCATCACATCAGCTGCTCTTTAAGTCTCAGACTACAGACAAGACTGCAATACAGTAAACATCACTTAAGTACAAGAGTCTTGAAACAGATCATTTAAATATAGGCTTGGCCACTTATACCACTCCTCTGGGCCTCAGTTTCACTTTTTGCTGAAGGAAGCTAATCATCCCTTCTTCAGGATTACAATAGGTAAATATGGAACACGTTCTGTACAGAGGTAGTCAGAGTGCTCAGTAAATGCACGTGGACATCTCTGGCTCTTCCCAAAATCCTATTTATGAACATCTCTCATGATTTTTCAATATTTTCATACCATCTGTGCCATTATTAGCTAAATATTTTAGTTTAAATTGTCCTTCTTTTTCACACTTAAATATATTTACTTTATAGGGTACCCTTATTCTAGTGTCATAGATGAAAGACCAATATCATTCACCTTAAATTTACAAAAAATCATAAAAATAAATATATGAAAAATGACATTGATATGAAAATCTAGCCAGACACTTTGCTTGCTGAAAACATAGAGCCTGTACTTTCTCTTTGTTATTCAGTGAAATTAGCAAGCATTTAATAATTGGTTTCCTCTCAGACTTCCCTTTGACTTAATCTTTAGGGAATGATTTTGTCACTATTCCATTCATTGTTATCTAATTCCCTGCTAGTCCATGTATCAATCGATGTCATCTCTTGTACCATGGTTTGCTTGCTATACTTACGAAATAAACACAAGGGTTAGAAGTAGTAGAGCCAAGGTTCAGCAAGATTGCAAAAAAAAAAAAAAAAAAAAAAAACCTCTTAAATACCCACACAAACCAATGCCAAATGTTATCCATAAACACATTGACTGAAAGAATTCACATCAGTTGCCTGATGGTGATTGCCTCTGAGGAAAGAGAGAAGAGGAAAAAGCTAAGGGTTGTGGTTCAAGGAACCATACTTACAATGCTTTAATTATTTCACTTAAAGTACTAGAACCACATGGGAAAATTGTACATTTGTTAATTCTTCATAACAAGGACATGAGTATTTAATATTCTTTTTACTTTCATGCACTTTATTTTATTTTTTGTGGTATTGGGCTTTGAACTCAAAGCCTACTCAGCCAGCTCTTTTTGGTGGTTTTTTTGAGATAGAGTCTCATGAACTATTTTGCCTGGGCTGACTTTGAACTCAATCCTCCTGATCTCTGCCTCCTAAGTAGCTAGGATTACAGGCTTGAGCCACCAGCACCCAGCTCAAGCATTTTAATTTTTTTTTTAAATTGTAAAAGAAAAGAGAGCAAGAGAAGAAAAAAGGTTGATCAGATAAAATACTCCTTGATAAGGTTGCTGGGAAAGATTCAATGTGTTGATAAGTAAGAGACTGAATTAGCCTTTTTGGACTGTTGTAACAAATAGCACAGACTGGGGACTTAAATGACAGAAATTTAATCTTATTTTTACAGTTCTGGAGGCTGGAAATCCAAAATGAAGGTATCTGCAAGAGTGCTGAATGTGATAGTCATTCTTATAATCCCAGATACTAGGGAGGCAGAGATAGAGGATTGTGGTTTAAGGCCAGTCCAGATAAAAGTTAGCCAAGATCCTACCTGAAAAAATAACTCAAGCAAAAGGACTGGTGGCATGGCTCGAGTGGCAGAGCACTTACCTGGCAAGCTCAAGGCCCTGAATTCAATATCCAGTATAATTAAAAAAGAAAAGAAAAAAATATACACGTGTATATACATGTATGTGTGTGCGTGTCAGCAGGACTGGTGTTTTATGAGACTTCTCTCCTTGGCTTATGGATGGTTGTCTTCTTCCTGTGTCCTCATACTCTCTTCCATTAAAAAAATTTTTTTTTTTTGCTGGTTTTTTTTTTTTAAGATAGGGTGTCACTGTGCAGCCCAGGCTAGCCCCGAGCTGCAGATCCTTCTGCCTTAACCTCCTAAGTGCTGGGATTACAGGTATGTGCCATTCACCTGGCTCTGTCTTCCCTTTGAACTTCCCTGTATTTTAATTTCATCTTTTTATAAGGACACCAATAACATTGGATTAGGACCCACTTTAACGACCTCATTTAAGTTCATTACCTACTTAAAGACCCTGTCCCCAAACACAATCACATTCTGAGGCTCCTGGAGGTAGTGGAGGATAAAGCGTAAAGATATGAATTTGGGGGCACAACTCAGCTCATAACAGGGGCCTTAATGCCTCCTGCTGATCTATGTCACCATGTAGTTGCTCTTGTCACCTCTCCTCACTGACACTCTTTCTCTTTCCTCTTCTTGCCAACATCCAGGCAGAGTTTCCTGACTGCTATGCCTCCCGCCCTTTTGCCATCCTTCCTGGTTTCCATTTGGCTCTGTCCAACCAATGAGCTGAGGACCACTGTCCTCTACATCCAGCTCTAGTTTCTTTTTTTCTTTTTTTGGTGGTACTGGGGTTTGAACTCAGGGCCTTGTGCTTGCTAGGCAGTTACTCTACCACTTGAGCCACTCCACCAGCCCCACACCCAGCTCAGACTGACCTGCTGCCTGAGTCCATCCTACCTTTGGATCTTCCACTCAGGATTCCATCTAGTCTCCACCCAGGCTTCCACTTTGCTGCTTCATGTAGCTCCAACTGCTTACTCGTGGACCACCCATGAAGACATTCACCACGTCAGATCCAGCGTTGAATGCTCAGGCTCTGCTGTCTTGTCTTGGATTGTATCTGCAATGGGCATCTTTGATAGTCCTTGGCCCATTTTTGCTCTGTAGCTCTTCTCAAATAAGAAGACTGTGTTAGTGACCATCCAAGTAGGAAAGCAGAAACTCTCTTGAGGCTCAAAGTAGGAGACATGTGAATTAGGGAATAGCTTACATGGAAATGGGAGAGCTAAGAAGGCAGACAGGGTGGGGAGGAGCATGAAGGGGGAGCACCATGTGAACAAGAACCTAGAGGTGGTGCAGGGAACAAGAGCTAAGGAACTTGGGTCCTCTGCTCCATGGATTCCACTCTGAATTGCTACTCAGGTTAAGTGGAAGAGAAATGACCTCTGTCACGTCAAGCCACTGTTATTTCTGATCACGGTTAAGTCAGCTAAGCTCATAGCCCATGACGACATTTATTTTGATATTGCTGGTTTGGGGACAATTTGTGCACCCAAGCCCTTTCCCTTCACCAGGGAAACAGAGCTGTGGCCTTGGACTTGCCATCTAAAGTAGAGTTAGGGGCAGTCATTATACTGAAATGAGGACTCAGGGAGGATGACCCAGCTGTCTATTTGCACAGGAAGAAGAGGTTTCCTGAGATATGGAATCCACAGTGCTTTAACAAGGCAGGTCTTTGGCAAACTAGAGTGAATTGGCCACTCTACTTGCTTCTTGTACTTGTAGCAGTTGTCTACTTCCTAAAATAGGCCCTTGTCAGAGTCCTGGTCCCAGCCCACATCCCATGCCCAGACCACCCCTTCCGCACCAGGCACTACCCTCATGTGTCTGGTTCCTCTCCGTGTCTCTCTGAACAAGACCCAGCAAGTCCTTCAGAACCCATTGCTTTATTCTTAAAGAGAATAAACACCAGCTCCCACCATGGTCTGCCCTGCTAGACTTCCACAGCTCTTCTAGCAGCCTTGGCCCTTTGCATCTGGGACCTTTGCCAAATCTGAGATTCAGGCCTCATTCCTTGCTTCTAGGAACTTGCTTGAGTCTCTGACCGATAACAGGGTTCTTCTTCCCAACAGTCTTGGCCAAGCTCAAGAGACTGTGGTGGATAACCACAAGGCAGGAATGCCAGTAACTATAAGTCAGGAATGCCAGCATCTGAAAGAGGTGAGAACTGGTTCTCCCTTAGGTTCTTGCAAAGGACTCCACCCCAAATTCATATGTTGAAGTCTCCATCCTAGTACCTCAGAATATTTCCATACTTGGAGAAAAGGCCCTCATGAGGTGATTGAATCAAAATGAGGCTATTAGGAAGGGCTCTGACACAATGAGACTGTTGTCCTTATAAGGAGAGGAAGAGATACCAGGGATGTGTTGCACAGAGGCCCTAACAGCAAGGAGGCAACTGCCTGCAAGCCAAGGAGAGGGGCCTTAGGAGAAGCTAACCCTGTTGACATCCTGATCTTGGATGTCCACAATTAGGGATTTCTGTTTAAATCACCCATGGCTCTTTGTTACAACAACCCTAACAAACCTCCCAACACTTAATTTCAATCCTATGATGCCAATTTCAGACCTCTGGCCTCCAGACTGTGAGGAAGAACATTTCTGTTGTTTTAAGACACCCAGGTTGTGGTGCTTTGTTATGGCAGCCCTATCACTGGGGATGATATCTAGCTCACAGGTTTGTTCCAAGATCAAAGGAAGTGACAGGGTGGACCTTCCACCCTGTACTGTCTATACATTTTAGTGATATCTTAATTCTCTCCTTGAGAGGTTTCTATATTCATTTTTCTTACCAAATAGAAGCAAAAAAAATTAAATTAAATTAAAATTAATAAAAAGATACACCAGTCATAATGGCTTTTGGGGGATCATCTTCTTTAATTAATTTATTTAGTAATTTATTTATTTATGTATGTATTTATGCAAAGCAGGCACTCTACCACTTAAGCCACATCTCTAGTCCATTTGACTTTGGTTATTTTGGAGAAGGAATCTCAAGAACTATTTGCCCAGGTTGGCCTCAAACCAATATCCTCTTAATCTCAGCCTCCCAAGTAGCTAGGATTACAGTCATGAGCCACCAGCACCCAGCTTCATCTTCTTTATTCTTTGGTGCCTGTTTCCTGCCTTAATACTCCAGCTACCTTCAACAAACCCCGTCTACCAGGGATCATTGGAGAACCAACTATTGCCTGTTTATGTATCTGTCTCAACACTTCACAGCAAAAGCTATAGCTAACATTATAAAATATTCATTTTGTATCAGGCCTTTTCTAAGTACTATGACTAACTAGTTCATTTAGTTCTGTGAGAATACCTTTAATATGGATAATGTTATTCCAACCTTATAGATAAGGGAATCCAGGCATAGAGAGGTGAGTTTGCCCAAAGACATGAGAGCTGGAAGATAAACCAAGTATGTTGGTGTCCCAGCCCACACCCTTACTCCCTAGTAAGCCTCAGAAGGGAAGGGATCAACTTTATCTTAGTTAACTTTGACTTTCCACCACATGCTTGAGCACAGCTTGGATTCAGTGAATGGATGAATGAAAGGATGGATGGATGGCACTTTCTGCATTCCAAAAAAAAGTCAAGATGATGCTCTTCAAGACTGTTTTGTTTGGCTTCTTGTTAGCTTGACTGTGTTGCTATTGGTTCTACCACAAGCCCAACCCTACCCAGCACACAATGTGTCATGCCCTCTCTGTTCTCTGCCTCTTTGATGCTGGCAGAGGAAGAATCTGTGTTGAAACAGAAGCCCCTGCTGATCCTCATCCTTCACCCACTCAGCAGTGGCCTGGTCTCTTCCATCTAGCAGCCACGGCTCACCTGAATGGATGGAAGAGACTGGAAATCTCAGGACCCTAATAAGAGAGGAATGGATCCAAGCCATGGACATGCTAGACATTATTGCTATTCCAATGTACAAAAGAAAAGGAAACTCAGGTCTATAAATGTTAACATATTTGCCCAAAGTCACAGAAAACTTGGTTTCATTTTTGACTCTCAATCTAGTGGTCTTTCCAACACCACAAGTCAGTAAGAAAGTGACCCAACCCAGAAAAGAGAAGATAGGGCTTCAGGAACTCCTACAACTCTCACCAACTGAATGTTGCTAAACCAGGTTATGTAAATCCCTGAGGGTGGAGTTCCTTGGTTAGTACAAGGAGATGAAATTATCTATCCAACCCCTGGACAGGCTCTAGCAGACCTCACAAGCCTTGATCACAGAGAGATTCCTGGGAGAGAAGACCAGAATCCAGACTACATACTTCAGAAACTGACAAATGCAGGCCTTGGCTCCTCTTACTAGACCTCTAGATCCAGGCCTTTTGTGGGAAG
Source organism: Castor canadensis (assembly GCF_047511655.1). Taxonomy (NCBI): domain Eukaryota; kingdom Metazoa; phylum Chordata; class Mammalia; order Rodentia; family Castoridae; genus Castor; species Castor canadensis. Next base: position 164,820,072 of record NC_133389.1, on the reverse strand, counting down.
AAGTTAATTCCCGTTCATAATGGGGAAGAGTCTCAAAAGTCTCGGTTCTGTATCAGAGATGGCTCATCTGCCTCCAGATCAGAATCAGAAAAATAAAGGACAAGTAGCAGCTAACCTGAGCTCCCCCACCCCTGAGTAAAACCCATAACATCTCTTAGGAGTCGGGAAAACATTTACCTGGCAATTATATTCTAACATATTCGGTTGTCCCTCCCTTGTGATGGAAGCCAAATCACTATGGAAAATAATCTCTTTTCTAAAGCACGTATTTTATAACTTAACCCCTACCAGAAATGCTCTCCCATATTCCTGTTCATCTAAATACTTTAAAGCACATTTGAACAGAGTGAAACAAGGCTTTAAATAGGGACCTGCAGTTATGTTTTCATTGAACATAAAGCAAACCAGCCATGTCATAGTCTAAGCTCCTAGAGGCTAGGTTTCCCAACTATGGTGCTGTTGACATTTTGGGGCAGATAAGTTTTTGTTTTAGAGGCTGTCTTGTGCATTGTAGAATGTTTGACAACATCCCTGGTTTGTACCCAGTAGAGGCAACACAAAGTGCTATAGACATCAGCAAAAATTCCCTTGGGGACAAAAATCCTCCCCAGTTTAAAGCCACTGCTCTAGAAGAAAAGACAGGGCCTGGGAGATTCTCTTAGCCCTGTACTCCCTGAAATTAAGTATTTATCATTTTGACAATGATAATGAATTAGAATTAGGGATAGGGATGCCTGAGGTAGGAAGAAAATATATATTGCATATCTCAAATATGTACAATATACACCTAAAAAGACCATTTGTGAAGTTGGTTTCTGGAATGTGATACACAGTATTCACATTCATATTTCTTGGCATTCCATATTTATGGGGACCTGCAGAGTGGATTAACTATGACCTTGACTGTCTCTTCTTTTAAAATGGTGCTATCCAGCTGGGTGTGCTGGTACAAGCCTGTAATCACAGCATGCAGAAGGTGGAAGTAGGAGGATTGCAAATTTGAGATCAACCTAGGCTATAGTACGTAGAGAGTCCAGGCCAGCCTGGGTTACATAATAGACCCTGTCTCAAAAATCCAGAGAAGGGTGGCTCAAGTAGTAGAGTGCTTACTTAGCAGGTATGAGGCCCTGGGTTCAATCCTCAGTACCCCTATACACACACCCAAAAAAAGAAAAATCTGGTGTTTTCCCAGATAGGTCACTCTCTAGTGAAGTGTTTGCTGTTACTCAATTTTTCTGCAGGAAAAAAACATTTCCACTGTAGAAATTCCTGACCAACTTGTTAAAGTTTATGGAGAATGTTTTGAGTCTACAATGTGTATAAAACTGGTGTGGAAAGCTTGGGGAAGGGTGGGAAGAAGCTGGCCTCTCTCAGGGCAGGAGGCATTTCTCCATATATGAAGCTGAGAGAAAACTAACAGGGAATAAGCAGCTCAGCAGGAAGAGGCTTGAATTAGAACCAAGAGTTCTCAGTTCATATTCTGCTCCATTTTGGCTCCAGCATTCTAATATCTGACACTTGCTTTTTGTGAAGGATTGTCATGATAATGGCCCATGATGAACCATGCCTCCCTGTGCCCACTTGCCTTTGAATGTCACTTTACAGGTACTTCCATAAAGAGGTACAGTCTACCTTTTCATCCCTTGAACCTGGGCTGGCCTTGTGGTTTGCTTTGACCAATAGAATGTGGCAGAAGTTATACTGTGACTCTCTGGGCTAGTCCTTAACAGCCTCACAGGTGTTGCTTTCAGTCTCCTGGAACACTGCCATTACCATGTGAAGAGGCATGGTGCAGCCTCCTTGAGGATAAAAGGCCACATGGAGAGACAGGCTCAGCTTTCTCCATGGTTATAGCTGAGTCCAGGGCTCTGCAGACCTGTCTGCTGCATACAGCTTTGTGGGAGAGCCCAGAGAGATGAACAGAATAGCTCAGGGTTCCCACAGAACTTTGAAGATGAACAATGGCTCTTATTTGAAAGCCTCTAAATTTTGGAGTGGTTTGTTACACAGCAGGAGATAAATTAGCAGCTTGTTAAAATTTATTTTTAAGGAACACCTTATAGTTGACTTGATAGCCCTTCATTCTAAGATGTTTGTAGAAAGAATTTTGAAGTGACCCAATTACTATATATTTCAGAATAATAAACCACATTTGTTATATTTAAAAAAAAAAAAGACCTTGCAAACATATCACAGCAAGACCCTTCCCTACTTCCATAACTGATTCCTTTTCTCTCAAACTGAAACTGACTTTTGAGCTTTCTTCTTTTTTTTTTTTTTAATTGAAGGGGCAATACCTATGTGCTCTCTTCCATTACTGGGGCTGAGTCCTAGGGGATACAATGAAAACATACATCTGTCTGTCTATCTATCTCCAGTGCATACTGCCTGTACATCTGGGCAAAAGAAAGAACCAGTTCTGAAATTTTCCCAAAAAGACCCAATTTTTCTCTTGTCATTTACTGTAGATTGTACACAAGCCTCCTTTTGTCTAGTGTAATCGATTAGCACCACCAGTGTTAACTAGAATAGTGTTTCTAGTCAAGAGAAAGCTAACTGTTAAGTGCTTACTCCCCATCCCCTGACATCACACACACACACACACACACACACACACACACACACACACACACACTCACTCACTCACTCGTGCACACACAGAGTCTTCTGCAAGTTCAGTTCTGGACATGTGGAGATGTCTGTTACTCATCCAAATAGAGATGTTAAGAAGTGAGCAGGATTAATGGAAAGGGCTGAGTTAGGTTAAAAACCAAAGGATGAGCTGGGTGCCAGTAGCTCACATCTGTAATCCTAGCTACTTAGGGAGGCAGAGATCAGGAGGATCATGGTTCAAAGCCAGCTCGGGGAAATAGTTCCTATCTTTTTGCGAGTTCCTATCTCAAAAACACCCTTTACAAAAAAAAAAAAAAAAAGGCTGGTGGAGTGGCCCCAGGTGTAGGCTCTGAGTTCAAACCCCAGTACTGCAAAACAAAACAAAAAAAAAACAAAGGACAACAGCCTGTTGAGCACCTACTAATTGTCCAGTGGAACACACACAGCATGGTAGAGCTGATGACCACAAATATGACCCTTCCTTGTCTGAGCCTCTGCCTGCCCATTTATACAATAAAGTGGTAGAGTGAGGTCACCTCAAAGGCTCCTTCCATCTAAAACATGTTTGTGATTTGGGGATTCTAACTGCTACAATGTTTCCTGTCCTCAAAGCACTTACTGTCCTCTAGTGATGGTCAGGTTGAGAAGCCAATCAATCATAGAAACACAAGGACAACAGAACAGTAGTCTGCTACCCTATAGTCAGCCTAGCAGTGGGAACCACTGTTATTCACTAGAGCAGTCAGGAAACAGTGTGGAATACAAGAAGCTTTGGATTGGAGGTCAACATATCTAGAGAAACTTATGACTGGTTCTCATTTTCAGTCCTTCATGGTACTGGTTTACTGCCTTGCAGTCCTAACCGTGTGGTTCTGGTCAAAGTTTCACCCTCCCATCAGCATTCAACGTTTTGATCCATAAAATAAAGAGGTTGGACCACATGATTTCAAAGTTCCTACAGAATGTCTAGCTCAAGTATTTTGAATCTATAGTTGCCTGCAGTGCTAGCAAGGACTGGTTTTCTGAAGATTTGCTTTCTTTTTTTGAGACAGAGTCTCACTATGTAGCCTGAGCTGGCCTCAGACTCATGATCTTCCTATCTCAGCCTTCTGAGTGCTGGAATTACAGGCATATGCCACCATGCCTGGTTTAGGATTGGTTTTATGCTTTTGGATATTCTTATGGCTTCAGTAGTTTTCAAGAAGATTGCAGGTTTTGGATTCTGGGTAAGTTCCAATCAATCTATACTTGGAAAAGCATACAACAGTGTTTTTCCACCAGGAGGCTTTGGGTAAGCTTTCTGACATGCTAACACTGCAAGGTGAGCATGAGTCCACAAGCAAGAGCTAATTGGTGTGTTTGAGTCTGAGCTCAAGGACTGACTGGAGTCCCTCTTGACTTAACTTTCGCTATCAAAAGAATTACATTTAACTTGATAAGAAACTGAATTTACAAAATATTAATAACAGTCACAATAATAGCAACCATTTATTGAATGTTTCCAATATGCCAGCTAGTATACTAAGCATTCAACAAGAATTTTCTTTAATTTAAGAAATTTTCTCAGCTAATAAGGGACAGATCTCGGAATGAGACCTAGGTCTGTCAGAATCCTAGATCCCTGAGTCACCACCCCGGTATGTTCTCAGGATCCCTGGTGGACTTTGAGAAAAGCTTTTGCTCATCATGTCTACATGTGGAGCTGCTCAGTAGGATCACAGTGTTCCTGATTTAAAGACCTTTGGGATAAACTTTGCAGATTTTCTGCATTCATTACCCCACCTCTGGCTATGCTAAGGTCTCAGCCAGCATGCCTCTTCCCCCATCCCTGAAGGTCCCTGAGTCATGTTAATTTATCTGGTTTACAAGCTCACTGGATCTCATTTTCTAGCCATTTCATTTGGGAGGCTGCAGGAGGAGCAAACAGCATGAACTGAAAAGTTAAAGGCCAGCAGAGAGCTATCAAGAATGTGATACACAAGCCATTTATGCTAACTGTAGGATCTTTCAAACCCCCTTCCAATACATTGCCCATGGTTATTCTGATATGGAGATTATGAACTTGAGCTTTGAAGTCAGCTACACCTGAGATCTAATCGTAGTTCTATGCCTTGTCCAACTTACTTTCCTTCTTGGAGCCTCAGCTCCCTCATCTGTACAATGATAGGAATAAGTCCATTTGAGGTTGTTTTTTGGATCCCAGTGATCATGCATCCACAGGGTTCAGCCCAGTAAATGCTCCAAATGGGTACTGGTTTTTGTAGTTTGCCCTCCTTGGCTGCAAACCTAGTTCCTTCTCACATTTGCCATGCTGGGCAAAATGGAACCATACCCTTTCTGGTAAGTCAACACCTTGCCTACCTCTGGAACTCTCTTCTGACATTTTTCCCCCTTCCATTTCATGAGCAGAAATAGGTCAAATGGCCTTGAACTCTGTACAGAACACCAAACTAGGCACAAAGGGCCTGTGTTATATGGAGCATCAGTGGGAGAAGTAAGAACTCGTGAAAGGATCTGGGTATGAGACCCCAAGACTATATGTCACTAAGCATGATACTGGTACAGAGGACAATTGCTGAAGTCCCAGCCCAGGACAGAGCTTTATCAGAGGCCTTGGGGACCTAAGGAATTTTTCTGTGGGTGCAAACACAAACAATCTGTCAAAGTCAGAGTGTCTCACTGGCACTTGGGGTGGGTGGTGTTGCTCTGGTGGTGACAATGATTTGTGTGTGGGCTGCTGTTTTCACTCCCAGAGGACAGAGCTCATGTTTGGGCTTATAGTGTTTCCCATTCAATAAACAAAAAGAGGTCACAACAGGATTGAGGCAAACTATAAAGGGAAAGAGCACTGACCTGGAGGTCACTAGACCCACTTCCTGGTTCTGTCATGACTATCAGCTCTTTGCATGACTTTGAGCAAGTCCTTTGTCCTTCTATTTATAAAATAAAGATGTGGCCTGGACAGGAATTTTCAAACTGTGCTCCATTGACCCAGGATTCTGGAAATTCTCTAGCTCAAAAGGGATCAGTAAGTCAGGACGGGTGAGTAAAAGGCTGGGACTCCAGATTATCTCTATCTTTCCCTATCTTCCACCAGACAAGCGCTTTACATCTTTTCACATACTAAGGCTCTCTGGTACCCACCACATCTGACCTTTTACACATAGGTCAGAAGAGTCCCAGGGAGATGAAATAACCTGGCCAAGGTCTGAGTGGCAGAGATAGCCCATAAGTCTCCTTCCTTCCTTCCTTCATTCCTTCCTTCCTTCCTTCCCTCCTTCCTTCCTTCCCTCCTTCCTTCCTTCCTTCTTTCCTTCCTTCCTTCCTCCCTCCCTCCCTTCCTTCCTTCCTTCCTTCCTTCTTTCCTTCCTTCCTTCCTTTCTTTCCTCTTCCTTTTGGTACTAAGGATTGAACTCATGGCCTCAAGCAGGGTAAACTCTATCCCCATCCTCCTAAAGACCATTTTTTGATAACACCAACAATCACTCAGTTGTTCAGGGACAAACATCACCACCATCTCTTCCAGATGTGGGTGGAAATCCTGGTTTCTAAATTCTTAAAAAGAGAAAGCTGAAGATAGGGTAGAGTAAGGACTGATCCCCATGCATGGCAAAGCGCACATGCACAGCAGCTCTGACAAAGGCCACTTGAAGTCCAGGCTGTGCCCAAAGGAGATGCTGGCCCATGTTTGGTTCTTGATGACTCCACCCCCCACATGCTGACAAAGAAGGGGGCCCAAGTGAACAGAGAGGCCCAGTGGTCACTCTAAGGATGGTTTCAAGTGCTTGTCACTTTCTCTACTGTTAGCTTCATAGCCACTTGCCCAGAAGTCACCACATGTAACTAAAGCTTCTTTTTCTTTTTTTCCAATTAATAAACATTATTTTTCACAGAAAAATCAAGCAGAAAGTACAGAGAGCTCTCATATACTCTCTCTCTACTTTTACATCAGTCTGGTATGTTTGTTGCAATTGGTGAACCAATATGGGTATGTTATTACTAAGTAAGGTCCATAGTTGACATTAGGATTTGCCTTTTTAAAAAATGAAGAATGCTTTTGTTGAAGCTTACATTGTGGTACAGAAACACATTTCAAATTATTTAAGTCCAACAACAATGAAGGGAGAAATTATGGCACCCAGATTTTGCCTATTCTGTCTTCCTAGGATTAGATTACTATTTGAGCTACAATTTTTGCTTTTCTAGGCTCTGTTCCATGTAAATTTGTGCAGATTTTTATCATTATAATTCTGAAATCTATTAGGGAAAAAAATCAGACCTCAAGGCAATAAATGTCATCAAATCTACTGGGACACTGTTAAAGAACAAACTCCACTTTGAGTACTGGTCCTCAAAGCAGAGCTCCTTAAAACATTAGGTGCTGGGCTTATTACAGAATCAAGCTGATTATTCTGATTGAAATCTTCATTGAGGAAAATTTTAATTAACAATGTGCTTAAAATGAAAGTCAAAATGATCTTCTGGCCTCTTGATTTCAAACCACGTATATTTTATGTTTATAGACACAGGAAAGAAGGAAGGAAGGAAGGAGAGAAAAAAATAGTATTTCATTTATAAACACAGAAAAAACAAACATCACTGAGTCTAATCTAGATATTATTTTTAAAAACATGACAAGAAATACAAAATTTAGTCAACTTTGTTGTCTTCTCAGTTACTTAAATCCCATAGTATTTGCAAATGTAGCTTTAGAATATCAAAGCCTATGTTTCTAGCTATTTCCCATTGAATATTTTGTAATTTTGTATGTTGTTTAGTCATTGATTCATATCTTCTGCTTTTTAGTGTATATTTGAGTAATCTGGACTATTCTCATTCTGGGCAGTTATTTTTTTGACTCTGTGAACACTATGTGAAAACAACCATAGTTAGAAGAACTAAAGTCAGAACACTCACTTGCATAACAAAGTAAGGAAAGCCATTGACTCTGTTATGTGCCAAAGTTTACGTTATACTCTTAATGGAAATTAGTGAACATGGCTGCTAAGTAAGAAAGTAAGCTCTCTTACTGAGTCCAGTACAATTTTTATCCTAAATTCTCCAACTAACGAGTTTGTTGATAAGAATTATTTTATACTACTAGCTAGCAAGTTAGTAAAGGTGTGATGCTTATTAGGGGCTAATCTCTTGCTGAGGAGCACAGAACAGCACATAGTTTCTACACAGTCCAGCCAGCACACCCTAATCTCAGTCTATGGCTTTCTGTGCATCTTTCTTGCTAATAAACACTGGAGAAGTTCATTTTCATCACCGTTTTCCAAAAGAGCCCATGCCAATAAAAACCAGGCCAAATTCCCATGCCTTTAAGAGGATTAAGCCAGGAATCATCCCTTGTCCCCATCTAAGCACAAGACTGGCATAGAAACCACAGCGTAAGGGCGCACCGCCTTATTTGGGGATCCAAGAGAGACACCATGGAGAGGAAAGACACTGATTAAAGGGCTACAAATTCAGGAAGCAATAATGTTTAAACAGTAATGTGAAAAATGAGTCACTGGAATCACTTTCTTAAAAGGACTTGAATTGTGAAAGAAAAACATAATTACTATTGCAAAAGACATGAAGTGGAAACTGTTCAATAGCATGAATGGAAAATACATTTTAGGGAGTCATGATAACTGGATGCAAGATCCTGGAAGCAAGTTAATAGAACAATCCCAGACGGTTAGCTGAGGCCAACACCTAATCAGGATGAAAGCCTTGTCTGTGGGGGATTTTTGACAACACTTGGAGAAGCATTATACCAAGTAATATTGAATTAACCAAATTGAATAAACCAAATTGAATTGCTTTCACAAGTGTTGTAAAATTTCATAAAGTGAAAGACTTTTGCTTACATACACTTCTATTTCACAGCAAAAATGGCATAGAATACTGCTGCTAGTCAGCTTTCTGTCACTATAACAAATACCTGAGATAACCAACATGTAAAGAGAAAAGGTTTATTTTGGCATGCAGTGTTAGGGATTTCAGCTCAACAGCAGGCCCCCCGTTGATTTGGGCCTATTGTGGCACATTATGGTAGTAGCACATGGCAGAGCAAAATCACTTACTTCTTGACAGGGACATGGAAAAGAGAGAGAGAAGAAGGGGTGAGGCTCAGGATTTTCTTCAAGGGCATACCCCCAAATGAACTGAAGATCCCCCACACACACACACAAACTAAGCTCTACCACTTAAAGGTTCTGCCATCTCCCAATAGTGCCATCTGGGGACCAAGCCTTTGCCACATGGACTTTTAGGAGACACTTAAGATACAAACTATAGCAAATATCTAAACACAAAGGAGGGCATTCATGCAAGCTATCTAAATCCTTGATATAATAATGTATTCAATTCAAAATAATTACACTATCATTACATGGGCTTTTATCATTACTAGGACTTTCTGAAACTGCAAGGTGGTGGTTATATAAAGCAAGGACCCCTTTATCAACATCTAGAAAGTAGCCACCACTTTTGATGTGTGTGCTCTTATTGTGTTTTTTCTTCATTTTTCTTAATCAACTCTGCCATTGTTGCTGCTTCTTAGCAAGATTAGTAAAAGCAAAATTGTAATCATTGGGCATAGCACTTTGGCAATCAAGGCATTTAAAACCTTCAATCTTTTAGGGTGAAGAAAACACTGTCCAACATTGAGAATTCTGATTAATAAACAAGGTGGCCACAGATTTTCCTGACTTGAAGACTTCCTCGACCTTCCCAGGCAGGTCATCATAGAGATCTGACTTAAGTTTGTTTCAAAGCTAACTTTTAAAAGTTCTGGCTCTGGAGTGATGTGGATAGCCCAATATGTTCCACACGACTTTATTCCATTTTTCAAATACCCAAAGGATTGAACACCATGAGTCAACAACAGAACTTGGCATCAGATCACAAATCCCATTTTCATAAGTGACAATCCTTTGCAGCAACACCATCTTTCATGGAGAACTACTGGGTCACATTCTCTTAGCAGAACTCCCAGGGTTTCATTTGATTGACTGGTTTCCCACCTATGAGAAATCCAGAGTCTCTACAAGTACAACAGTCAGAATTCATATCCCATGGAATATGCTGCTCCATTTAGGAAAACTGCCTTTTGGAAACTCTTCTTCCTGGAAATAGCAGTGTGGGGACCCTTGGTGAGAAGTCTTCATGAAATCCTTGTGAGAATAAGAGAAGCACTGAATTGAGTCAAGCCTGCTGTAGTCCCCTGCGAGCCTCCCTAGGGGAACCAAGGGCTGGCAGCAAGAGGTGGAACAAGAGGTCTTCAAATTGTCGTGTCTCTTTGGAGAGCCTCACGTAGGATTGAACGTGGCACACCCTTGAAAGGTGCATCCTACTCAGATCCTGGGAAAGCTCAAAGATGTCCAGATCCTGGGTTGGCATTGGGTTACTGACAGGAAAACTAAACTCCCACCAGCCTCTCTGTCCCTTCGAACAAATGTACAGCATCCATTGCTGTGCAGGCAGGTGAAAAAGCAAAAAGTGCAGGGAATCCACTCAGTAAAATCTCTTCTCACATAGCTGCTGCCATTCAAATTGTTTCAGCTGTGTTACTGAACTCACTAAGGTTCCTTTTGTTTCTTTTTGCTATAATTTTATACTAACTTTAAAAAAGATTAAGAAAAATTTCCCACCTTCTTTATGTGCAGTCTTTTGTGCAAGTTAATGTCACTGGCCATACTATGGACGTGACCTCTCTTTGTGTTGTTTGTTCTATAGGTTTTGACAAATGCATAATATCATGTATCCATTACTACAATATCATACAGAATAACTTTCTTCCCTAAAAGTACACTGTGCTCCACCTACTCATTCTTCTCCTTTCCTTTACCCTCACATTCCTAGCAACAACTAATCTTTTTACCTACTCTGTAGTTGCCTTTTCTAGAATGTCAGAGAGTTGGATTACACAGTTTGTAGACTTTTTTAAAACCTGGCTTTTTTTTAACTAAGAAATATGCATCCAAGCTTCCTCCATGTCTTTTTATAGCTTGATAGCATACTTCTTTTTATTACTGAATAATATTCCATTGCATGGACGTACCACAGTTTGTTTATTTATTCAAAAATGGATGTTAAAGGACTCCTTAGGGGCTGGGGGTATGGTTCAAGTGATTGAGCATCTGCCTAGCATGCTTGAGGTCCTAAGTTTAAACCCCATTATGACTAAAAAACAAAAACGAAACAAAGGACATTTTGGTCACTTCTAAATCTTAGCAATTATGAGTAATGCTGCCATAAACATTCAAAAGCAAGTTTTTGTGTGGATTTAAATTTTCTATTCCCTTAGGAAAATACCTAGGTGTATAATTGCTGGATTATATGCTAAGACTAGGTTTACCTACCCACAAACATGGCTGTATCATTTTGTATTCCCACACTCATGCAGCATTTATTTGCTATTAGATATCATTTTAAGTAAAGAAAAATTAAGATTTTAAATTATTAGTATGAATTTTACTGCTTATTTTATTTACTTTTTTTATTAGTGGTACTGGGGGATTTAACTCAGGTCCTTGTGCTTGCTAGGCAGGTGCTCTGTCACTTGAGGCACATCCTAAGCCCTTTTTGCTTTAGCTATTTTTCTAATAGGGTCTTGTGTTATTGCCTGCAATCAGCCTCAGACCTCATACACTTACCTATGCCTCCAGAATAACTGGAATTACAGACATGCACCATCATGCTCTTGCTTATTGTTTATGTGGTACAATGGTCATTTTAAATACAAATATAAGAAATTAACTCATGCAGAATCACTGAAATTATACAATTTGTATTTTGTTGTGTTTCATTCTTACCAGAAGAGTAAACTGGCACAAAATGAGCTCAAAGTTTCCAATATGTATGCTTTCTGCTGACACTATTTTAATAAAGAAACTACTCATTGTGCAGCACCTTGCTTTCCTTCTAAGCCATCGTTATCAGCTCAAGTGGTTGGCTGGCACAGGGAAGGAACCCAAATAAGACAGCTGTCTTGATCATTCTTTGTCTTAGACCCTCTCCTTTGCATTTGAAACCAGTTCTGAATTGAATGGCAAGCCAGGCCCTTCAGGGCAGTCAGGGCTACACTTAGTCATAGTCCTGTTGATAGAGAGCAGGAACAGGGAATTCCAGTATTCAACAAGACAAAACCACCAGCTTCCAGAACACACTGATCTTGTACCCATTTGGTCTCACTGGGCTGCCGTTCATAGTGTGTCCATTGGAGTTCAGTGGTTGTAGAGCTAATGAAACATTCCATGTAAAAGGGACAACAAATCAGAGAGGACATACATTTGCCCACACCTTCTCTGCTTACAACAGACTCCATTGTCCCATCAGTCTTCATTTACAAAACACAAGTTCAAAGACAAAAATCACTGCAGATTTGAAAACAGCCAGCAGAACATTCAGCCTAGCACAAGGTCCTCCCCGGTGTGACCACATGGGTTGAAGGGCTGTGAAGCAGGTCCTAGGTTTCCTTGAGCCTTATCTGTTGTGCTCCACGGTGGGTCATAGCTGTGTCCTGATACAGGAGAACAGAACATCTTCGTATCATCTGCCTAATGCTCAAGCTGGGGCCCTGAACACTGTCCTGAGTCACTCCTTCAAAGTCCACTTCAGTCACCAAGCCCTTCTGATTCCCCTGCAGAAGTATCTCTTGAGTCTTCCCACGTCCCATCTTCACTGAGGCCACCTGGGTCCTGCCTACACCCACTCAAAAGCCTTGATGGATTTCCCACCTGCTGTTTCTCCCCTCTGATGGAATCACCACTGGGCAGCTTAGGTATCATTTAGCAGTCTAAAGCTCACTTTAGAAAGAGTGAACTTTCCAAAAAGAAAACCCATCAGGTTCCTTCCCTGCAGAACACCTTTCCACAGCCCCTAGTCTTCAAGATCAAGACTTATTCTGACCTTGGGTACAGGACTGTTTCTGGGCTGGCCCCTGCTTGACTTACCAGCAGTATTTCTCACAGTTTGCCTTTCACTTTGGTACTCCATAAAAATGGAACAATGTATATTTCTCATTATTCTTCCCTCAGGTACTCTTAGTTACTCCTCTGAAGTCCCCAGACAATCATTGTTTGCCCACTGCCACACTTATACCACCTCTATTATATAACACTTATAAAACATTATCATGACTTACCAGCATCTCATACTGGATTCTGAGTTCCAGAGGGCAAGGGCTCCTTCCTGGAGCACTTAGTGTCCCTGGCACATGTATACATTGACTGTCTGATCATCATCACTCATGAAATGAACTGAAAGAACAAACTCTCCTTGACTCTTTCTGGGCCAGATGTGTCCTCAAGTGATAGGCCAGTAAGATAAAAGCTTCTGGATAAATGATGGAGTGAGATGAGTGGTACCCAGCCCATCTCTTTTCCCTGGGGCCATCCTTGCTAATTCACTCACATTCCTTACAGGATGCTCATGATTCTTCATTACAATTTCTTGGGCAAATGCTTCCCAACTTTCGTTTGTCAACAACAGCTCGAGAGACTGGAAGCTACATAAAAATACCAATCTGCATTTGAAATCAGAGTTTTTACATCCCCCAGATCTAGAGAATACTCTTGTTTGGCTCAATCTGGAGTTTTTCCAAACAGCATCAGTCTAATAGACCAAGTAATAGAGAACAAAAAAGAAGTGGGATAATTTATTCCATTTCCATCAGAAAATGTCAATACTGCACACAGGATGGTTAATCCAGAGTGAAACAGTAAGCATTTGCTCAAAATTGATTTGACACTTTTCTCAAAGCACATCACATTATTGCAAAATCTCTCTGTACTATTAAAAAAAGAAGTTGAAGAAAAAAGGCAAAACAAAACAAAACAGCAGTTTGGAGTTGAGAACAAAGGGTCCCAGAATAGGTTCATTTCCACACCACAGTCACTGCAAAACAATCCTCTGGAAAATTCTTTTCAGTTAACAAGCCTATTTATCTTGTCTCATTGTACCCTTGCAACAATGCAAGAGTTCCTAGCAGTCTTCTGTCTACATCCTGTGGGCTTGTTTTTTTGTTTTTTGTTTTTTTTCAGTGCTGTGGATTGAACCCAGGACTTTGGACACGCTAGGCAAGCATTCTACCACTGAGCTCCATCCCTTAGTTTTTTGCGACAGGGTCTCACTATATAGCTCAGGTTGGCCTTCAACTCACTATGTAGCCCAGGCTGGCTTCAAACTCTTCATTCTCTTCTCTCATGACATCCTTCCTTGTAGTAGACCTCACTCTTCTCTTTCTGGTCTCTGTTTAAAGTTTTCTTTGTCCTTGGTGTTCTGCAGTTTTGCTATGGTATACCTAAAAGATTGTTTGGTTTTATTTACTTAATTTGGGATTTACTGTAATTTCTGAATCCAAAACATTTATCATCTTTCAGCATTGTTCAAACATTTATCTTAAGCATTGCCTCACCCTGTTCCCTGTAGAATTTCTTTGCTAGAATTCCTCTTATTCCATTTCATTCACTTTATTCTCCGTATCTCCTCTTTCAGTTTTCATCTCTTGTCTCCATTCAGATAATTTTCTAGATTTATCAAGTTTTCTAATTCTTTTTCAGCTATGTTTAATATACTATTTAATCTCTTCATGAAGTTTTAAACTTTAATTAACTTTTAATTTCTAAGAAAAAGTACTATTTTCTTTATGTTTAAAAATCTGCCTGATTTTACTCATTTTGTGGATTTTTCTGTTTTAAATCCTTATTTTACATTATAAGCTATTTTAACATACCTGTGATGGCTCTATAACAGAAGGTTCTGGAAGTCTCACCCTGTTGTTGTTGGGCCTTCTGACTCTTGCTCATATTTTTTCCTTGTGTGTTGCATGATTTCAGATTGTAAACTCATCTTCAGCAGGGCTTCAATCAGCAGAAACCAGTATAATCAAAGTGTTTGCTTCTAACAGAGTATAATTGGCTTAGGCCAAATTTTTAATTATTAGCCTATGGATTTCTAGGTTGTATGGGAATTATGTATTCAAACCCCAAACCCAACAAAGGTCATGCCAGTGGTTTTGAGTTCTTAAGGGAGACATTTTCCCCTCCTGAGCTAGAGCTTGATTCAAAATAAACAGCTTTCTTTTCATTTTTCTATGCTAGAGATTGACTTTTTAATGTGCTACAATTTTTTTAAAGGGTGCTGTCCTTCCGGGGTCCTGGCTTTGCATTGATATTTCAGTGCCAACATGCTACTTCCCACAGGCTCCAGACTTTGTTTTCTGTCCCTGGACAGTTTTAGAACCCAACCCTCTAACACCGGCTCTATTACCAATACTACTTTTTCATGAGAACTCCAAGGGACAATCCATGTATTTAACTTTCCTTATTTTCACTTTCCTCTTGGGATCTAACTCTTGGGGACTTTTTGTGCAATCAACTTTGTTTATAAAGGTAGCATTTCTTGTTTATAAGCACCAACCACAATGCTAAGAGCTTATTTTGCACATTAACACATTCAACTCCTACAATATTCCTTGAGGCAAGTGCTGTAACCAGTCCCATTTTCAGATGGGGAAATTGAGGCCTGGAAAGGTAAAGTATCTTACCCAAGTCTCAAGGCCAGTTTTCAGAAAAAGCTCAGATTTGAAACTTGGCCAAAGTGGATTGAAAGCACATGCTCTTAATCAATACTTTTCATTGCTATCTTATTTTGGATATTTAGGTGTTTTTCTAAAGGGAGATGAGTCTCCATATTACAGGTTCACACTATCTCTCCCCACTCATTTGAATCAAGAGTAACTGCATGGATAGGCATGGCTTCTATCAGACAGCCTGTAATTATTACTAGCTGGTTCCATAGAGAAAAAGTCGAAGACTGCGCCTTGTGAGAGAAGCCAAACCCAGGCTCTATTGTGAGTGCTTTTCTGCTAACTCACAGTACAAGAAATGTTAGTAAAGCTCTATTGTCAAGGACTTTAGAGATAGTTTGTTTCAAAGCATGGCCCATGGACCATCTGCATCAGAATTACCCCAAGGTTTTTCTTTAATATGAAGATTATGAGGTCCTACTCCAAACCAGTGAATCAGAATTTGTGGTCAGGTCCAGGAATCTCTCTCTCTCTCTCTCTCTCTCTCTCTCAATTTAAAAAGCTCTCCATCTGGTCCTAATTACAGTGTGCACTAGAGCTGGAGAACTGTTAGCTGCTAATTGAGACAGACACCTTTAGTGGCAAATTCCTATAATAATGCACCTCAAAGTGCCCTTTTCTTCTTTTCAGCTAAAGCTTTATGATGGAAGCTGAACACACCCAGAGGCATCCCATCTTCCATCTTTACGACACAGTTAAGCATGAGCAAAAGTGTTCCTGTCAGCCATGTTAACTTTTGGAACATGTGTTTTATGACTTTGAGTCAAGCATGCCCCCAAAATGTGCTTGCCATCTTTCCTTCTTGACCTATGACCTTAGACTGAGCATGTTCAGGAATATGACCACCCCTAAAGTGTTTCTAATATTAATATGTAAAGTTCCCCTGAATAAAATTGCCATGCTACCATTGTTCTAGGAGGACATCGCTTTGGAAATAACTCCCACGCTCTCCTTACCTGATGTAGGTAACAAATCTTTCTCTACTCTTTTAATTCTTGGTGTGCTTTTCTGGGCTTTGGACTCACCCAGATGTGAACCCATGGCATTGAGTTACAAAGCTTTAGCTTTGGAGCCCAACCTGTGTCCAAGTTCCTTCTCAAGGTATGACCATGATAGGCATATCAAAACCCACTCACCTTTCTTTTATGATGTGCTCCATACACTGAATGCACACCCACAGAAGGTGGCCCTTTGCTGGGGCCCCACAATACCTGAGTGCTTCTTATCATACCAACTACTGCCTGTGGTATAATCACCTATCTACCCCTCCACAGTCTATGAAGAAAGAAAATATTTCTTGGTCAGCTTTGTATCCCTGTTGTATAGCACAGCAGCTGGCAGGTAGAAGTCTCTCAATGCTTGTTGGATGAATGAATAAATTGATTTGAACTATTTGAAAGCCCACTTATTAATCAATAGTGCTAATGAGGGCTAACCTAGATCTTTAATTATCCCAAGAAGGCTTTAAATCTTCCTACCTAGCCATTCCAGTAGTCATTTTTTTCTCTCCCACTCTTTTGAAGGCAGATAGAATTTTCCTTTTGCCAAAAGGAGGTCTGAAGTATGGGATGGCGATACATTCCTCCCTCTCCCCACAACTGAATCTAAGTGACATAGAGATTGCTGTCCACATGATTAATTATTAGATGGGGCGTGAGAGCAGGAGGAGGCAGACCATTTAGGGGCTATAACACTGAAGTGTATAGTCTAGTGATTAAAAAGTGAAACACGTTTTGTTCTAGTTCTTCCTACGTGCCAGGCTGGTTCCTTAGAAGGGTACTGAGATGAGTAGAACTTGGACCCTACCCTGACCATTTCCACAGGAAGACAGACAGACAGACAGACAGACACACACACACACACACACACACACACGAAGGCATGTGAGACCTTCCCTGTCTCCATTCAGGGCACAGCCTTAGGCTTCAGTGAGGCCTCAGCTTCTGCCTGAACCGCTTCGGCCCTTTGATGTTTCTCTGCAGATGCCCGTCCTGGAGATTGTTGTTTCAGTGCTCCCAGGGCCTACGTGTTGTGGGGCACCAAGGCCCCCGCAGTGACCCTCATGGGCTTCAGTGCCATGGAATCCCAGGCCTCCCCACAGAGGTTTGGAATCTAGGAACAGTAGGAACAGTTTCCCACATGCATTTCCCCTCAGCCCCCCAATGGTCTCACTCCTGCTGTCTCTCTCCACGTGTTTTGTCCTCTTGTCTTTCACCTTTGTCTCACACCTGACTCGTGTCTCAGTTTTCACTGATCTGGAGGCTTCTGACAATGCTGTAAGCAGGGCTGTTGTAGTCAGGACCCGGCATTTCTCAGCTGTTAGCAGTTACACTAACCCCCACCCACAGGATCTCCAAGGTAGAGATTAGGAAGGTGGAGTGTCTCAGGATTCAGGATACTGGACACAGAGTGGTCTGCTTAGCAGTTTCCTGAGCTCTGTCCATGGACTCTTGTATTTGTTTCCTTAAATGCACTTATTGAAGACGAAAGGGTATGCACTGGCTTAGGTGTAAGTTAAAAACTTCAGGCATGGACATTAATTCTTTTTCTAAGCATGTATAGTCATTTTATTAGAACACAAACACACTTCCCATAGGTCCCTCAGATTCACATTTCACCACAGGCTACACCTGGCCACAAGCAAGGACTGACATTAATTCTAAAGGTGTGGTTCACGGGTAGAGTGCTTGCCTAGCAAGTGCAAGGCCCTGAGTTCAAACTCCACTACTGCTTCCTCCCCACAAATTAATAATAAATACTTCTTTTACCAGGCCCTGATTTCTCTCAGTTCTGTGAACTCTGGTTGGCTCCATCTCAGACCTGTTCTCCTTGGTAATGGCAAGATGGCCGCAGCAGTTCAGGCTCCCACCCCTAGTACTTCCAATAGAAGTGCCAGGATTAACCCTTATGGGCTCTGATTGCTCTGGACCTGGTCATAAGACCATGCCTGATCCTGGTACTGTTACCACGGGATGAATTCATCCACTGACCATACCAGAATCTCATCACATGCTGAACAGAAAAGGGTTGTTAAGCAGGAAATAGAGTGGATGGATGTTGGCAACCTAAAGTAGCAAATGTCTGTAACAACTAGCATTTTGAGCTATGAATTCATGACATGCATTTTATTATTTAATATCTATCCTTAAGTAGGTACTATCATCTACAGTTAGTGATTTTTAAAAAAAATACTACAAATGATGGAGGGAAGATGAGAATTCAGGTCTCCCTGATGTCAGAAGCATTGTCATGCCATTTTGTTTATAAATCACTCCATCCTATAAAATATTCAAGCTCGAAAATCCAGTCTTCTTCCAGGGCTGACAGAGTGGTTTAAGTGGTAAGAGCATCTGCTTACCAAGTATAAGGCCCTGAGTTCAAACCCTAGTGCCAATAAAAACAAACAAACAAACAAAAACCAGATCTTCACCTTTTCCTCTTTTATCCTCTGCATCCAGTTGTCACCATATTCTATATCTCTACTCCTCCACGCCATCACCATACACACACAGTCTCTATCTACTCTATTTGTTCTTGTCCTGCTATTATGCCACCTCTAACCCAGGTGGCCTTTATTACCCCTCTCCTAAATAAAGACAATAATTTCCTAATGGGTGTTGGCTACCACAGGATTACACATTGATCAGCTCAGACAGGCTATAACCACACACCTGTTTCATTAAGCCTAATTAAAAAAAAAACAACTTAGGTCCAACATTTTAAAATAAGTTACTTTCTCAAACTTACTATTTCCAGAACCTCTGGAAGAACTGGAAGACCTGATAATATCAGACCTGGCAATATCACCCCAATAAAACTGTATGGCTGCTCTCACCATGTTAAGGGCATGAATACTTCATCTTGCCACCGTCCTCACATCTCCTAGTTGTTCTTTTCTTTAAAAGTTAAATCAAAATGTTTGTAGAAGTATTTCCATAGGTTTAAAAGTCAAAGTGTACTAAAGAGGATATAGTGAAGTCTATTTTCAATTCTTATCTCATAGCCATGTGGTCACCCTCTCTTGGAGCCTTCCAGAGATATTCTGGAAACACCAAATAAACACCAAATGCACACACACATACACACAACACACTCTTTTTTCCTTTTCTTTACAAAAATGATACTACACTAAACCCTATGCTCTTCATCTTGGTGTTTTCTCTTAGCAATTCCCCTGTAGGTTATTTCATGCATGTCTATACAAAAAGAATTTCCTCATTTTTGTTTTTGTTTTTTATATCTGGAAAGAATCCCAGTATATGGAAATAAAATGTATTTAACCAACACCCTATTGAAGGGCTTTTGGGATATTTATAATTGTTTATTATTATAAGCATTATACTGACAACTACAATTTTGTTAAAAGCAAACATTCCATTATTATATTACTATAATTACATATGTGCACTATTTTACACACAAATAAGAATAAGAATAAGTTTTGGAAGTAGAATTACAGGGTCAAATAGTAGAATAAAGCTTTTAATTGCAAAAGAGAAAGCATGATATCAGAAAGATTAAATATGGCTCTTGCTATACTTGGTCCATTACACCAGTAAAACCCATGAAGGCAAGAATCCTTCTGTCTTATTTATCAGTGATCCTATCCTTGGCATCTAGTACCATGCATAGACCAGGGCCAATGACTAGTGGCTAACAGAGAGAGGGAGGAAGGACTGTCTTGAATGGAGGCTAGGCCCTGTATATTGTAAACCCCAGAGTCCTACCCACCGAAACCCTCTGATTCTGTGACCACATAGAATAAGAAATCATCAGGCTCTCAAAAAGTCTGGTACTTAGTTGTGTGGCTCAAGTGGTGGAGCACTTACCTTGCAACTTCAAGGGTTTAAGTTCAAACTCCAGTACCACCTAGAAAAACAAAACAAAACACTCCGAAGTACACCAGAAGGAAAAATAAGAGTAACTGCACCCCTAGGCCAAGTTGTAGGAGAGTGATCATACTTCTTTCTGAAACAAGCAGCCATGTTAGATGCACCGTCCTAGTGGGACTGAGTAAGGACAATGTGGTAGAAATCAGCCTCTCTCCACCCCAGGACAGGAAAAGTTGAGATGGAAAGATGGTCCATCAGAAGTAAAGATAACCAACCCTCAACCCTCATTTTAATTTTAATTAGATTCACATTTGCTCGCTGGCTTGGCAGAATGATGTTGACAAATGCCTGTCTTTCTCATCTAGATAGTCCACACATGGCTTCAGGGTCACTGAGTATCCTGGCATAAATCTACCCACAGGAGCTCCAAGAGGTCTTATCCCTAGGCAGATTCAGTAAAACAAACCGAAACAAGTCCTTGGAACTAACTGGAATTCTCTCCAAACCCAGTATTGAGGCCTGATGTACTTTTCAAAAATGAAAGCCACACGTAGGCCCTCAGTAGAATGTGTTGAATGAATTAATGCATGAAGGTAGAGCGTTGAGGTATAGAAACAGTGCATGAAGGGTTTGAGAACCTGTTTCTTCCCAACCCAACAAAACCAACCAGGTTGGAGAAGAGGAAGGACAAAGGGAAAGGTGAAATGGAGGGAGAGGAGACAGGAAGTGGGTAGAGAAGAGTTGTTCCTGACTGAAGAGAGGTGAATGAGCCCAGACGAGAAGCAGGAGAGTCACAAGGCGTGTTTCCTACATTCTAGTTCAGGGGATGGAGAGGAAAGGAAGGGAACAGAAGGGGAAGCAGAGGAAGGTTGGGGCAAATGGAGACCTACATGGCTGCTAAGCACCTTCTTTGTGGACTGGGAAGAAAGCATGCTGAAATCCCCTCAAATCTCCCTCATGGCAAAGAGAGGTCTTTCTGGGGGAAGATCACAAAAGTCCACCAACGGCTGCCTCCTGAGAGGTTATGGAAACTGAGGTTGTGGGCAGGCAACTGGAGAGGCCTTTCATATCAGTTTGCCCTGGTATGTGAAAAATGTGTCCTGCTTGGATAGCTGGCAAACATTTTAGAGGCAAAAATGGAATTTATTATCAGAAAATATTTGTCAAGGATTGTTTTCTCTTCCCCTCTATGTTCTTTTTTTCTTCTTCTTTCTTTCTCTTGTAATCTTCTTCCTAGGGTGGAGGACATCAACAAGATTCTTTCATCATTCTTGTGGTTTGGATACTTGAGCCAGGCTTGAAAGAAGAGAGAGATGGCTTTGGCCACACCCAGAATGGCTTCCTTCTCTAAAGGCAGGTGTCAACTTTCTGCCCTAGGAAGCGCTTGGGTGGACAAAACATTGTCTTTCCAAAGGAATTCATTTTGTTCACCTTGACATGAGCTTAGGATCTGCTGAGCAGACCCACAGGTCTGAGTCTGAATCCATAATCCACAACTTATCAACAGTGTGGCTTTCATCCTTTTAAGATTCCATTTCCTTAGAAGGAGAGTGAGGAGAAACTAATACTGAACACTCACCATTGTTGTGGGAGTTAAATGAGATAGTATATGTTCAATGTCTTGCATTGGGTCTGGCCCAAAATAAAACTTCAATGGGTGTCATTTCTGGTCCTTCTGATAGAGGACAGAGGCCTGGTGATAACTTGCTCACAGTTGCTCAGCCAAGGATTAGGATGTGGCTATTTTTGGCATCACTTAATCAAGGCAAGGAAAGAGCCCAGCCTTCGTGAAACCTACAGTTAGCCGGGGGCAGTGAAAATAGATGACGTTCATTGAGGGTTTACTAAGGATCAAGTGTTCTAAATGTGTTACCACTATGACCTTACTTAACCTTTGCAAGTCTCCTACTGTTACCCCTACTATTATGCCCAAAGCAGGAAGACAACTGAACCATTACTGGAGCCCAGGCCCTCTGGCTCACCAGTCAACTTCCTTAATTGTAGTGAATACTGCTCCACTGCTCCAATGAGAGGGAGTCACAGAATTGAGCATTTTAGAAATGGAATGGGCTGAAGAGGTTGCCTTTTCCAAACCCTCATTTTGCAACAAGCGAAAGGGAGCCCAGAAAGGTTGGGTAACTGGTGGTGGTAGGGCCAGCTTCTAGAATCTCAGATGAGATCTCCACACCAAGGAAGGGAGGAATGGCCAAATGTGGGGGTCAGCCACACTGCCCATAAGAACTGCAGTTCTTCACTTAAATTCCCAAATGGAGTTTCATTCAAAAACCAATCTTTTTTTTTTTTTTTTTTAACCTCCTTCCTTCCCCTGACACCTTGAGGAAAACATCAGAAAGTACCTGGACCATAGGGGAAACTGAACACAGAGGATCCCTCATTTGTGGAACTGGAAACATGCTCTGGGTCATGTTCATCCCTAATGAAGTGGAATATGGAGATTGCTGGAACACAACTCCAGAAGCCAATGTTAGGCTCTGCATGGAGGTGTAGCAGAAGAGGAGCCTATACCATGCCTCTTAAGGTATTGGGAAAAACAGATTTGCAATAGCCTTAAGAAACCATAGGCAGGGCTCCATTTTTTTTTCCCAACCAGGCAGAGACCCAGTCATGTCTGTATGAATCAGTATGGCCATATCAGTTCTTAAAAATATTGGCAAACTTCTGTACCCCTCAGGAAATACTCCCTACCCTGAGCCACTAGTACCATTGACCATCCACTCACTCTCTCCTGACTTCTTCAGACTGCCCTAAATCCAGTAACTGAAGAGGTGACACCTGTCCCCACAGAGACCCTCTGAAAGTTGCTCCTGTCTTTTGTGTTGGCTGTCAGTTCAGATTGGTCTAGGACTATATTCATCCTTAGAGTCTTTAAATAGCTTGAAGGTCACCCTCAGGTGAAGCTACCCACATGGAATGAGGTATCTAAACAGAGCCACATGGGGTGCATCTGGGGGAGCCTCCTCACAGGACAAATCATGCAAAGGAAATCTGAAGGGATAAAAGATGCAATTTAGTGGCAGGAAGAATGAGGGTTTGAACAAAAATTTTGGTTAAGGAACAATCCTTCTGTGTCGTGCAAGGGTTTAAACACAGGGTTCAGAGTGGCATGCGTGTCCCTCTGCCCTCGGCTGCCCTCTGTGGCCCTTCCCTGCCATCAACTTCGAGGACAAGTCTAGCAGCCAGTAGCCACATTAATTGTCCTTGATCTGCTGGACACCCTGTGGTTTCCCCGCCAGTGTTGACCTCCCTCTCCTTATTGCACATGCTCAGTGCTTATGGTTCCTAGAAGGGATATGCTAGAAGAGTACAGGTCAGAAGAGCCATGAGGTGCTTCCCAGTAACCCATGAAATAAATCTTCTGCCCAGTAGGGTCCCAAAGGTCATTCAGGCAGAGTCAACTTCAGATGTGGAAGGGGAAGCTTCACCCTGATCCAGACATTTTATGGGGAAATAGATCCACTAACTTCCTGTGGGATGTTGTCCCATATCTTGTGACAGTTGGGGAGGTGTTCCTTGTCTTCATCTCAGTCACTTCTATTAAGGCAGGAGAAAGAGAGGGGAATGCCATTCACTTTTCTCTGTATTGCTATAGAAAGGTAGGGGCCATACTAGTGGTTTGTTTCATTGCCTCTATAACTGGACAGTCCTGGTCCCTCATCTAGGGTCCCCTCTTAGCAGCTGTCTAACCCTAGACATGTTATTCAACCCCTCAGAGTCCACTTTCTTATATGTAGCACAGAAATCATCATAATTCATGGCCCTTGTGTAGATTAATGAGGTCATGTGTGGAACACATCTATCCATGTGACCATTGTTAGTTGCCTCCTTTTCCTCATCTTATTAGGTTGGAAAGATAAAAACAAAATCTATTTCCTAGGCCATTCAAATATTTGTAAACTAAGTTTGGAAGTTTGCTTTGCCAGCTACATACATTCTCCCACATGTTTACCTGGTCTTTTCTTCCCTTGGATTCCCCATCCCCTGGTCCTTTCCTGCGAACAAAAGAGTAAGAGATGCCTGGTGATAAGGAAGGAGATGATTCCTGGAGACAATAGATATTCAGAAAGGCTTGTTTCTGCCATTTTGTACCATGTATCAAGAATCGAAGTGAAGCAGCTGGGTATGGTGGTACACACCTGTAATCCCAATACTCAGGAGCCTGAGACAGTAAGGTATCGAGTTCTAGGCTAATCTAGACTACATCTCTAGTTCAAGGCCCTGTCTCAAAAAAAAAAACATATCTCTATCTACCTATCTATGTATACATATGTATATATGTGTGTGTGTGTGTGTGTGTGTGTGTATTATAATCTAAATGTCAAATTCTGCTAAATACAATACTATATACACCAGGTCACTATAAGACCATCAAAATAAGGCTTAAAGCCAGGCGCCAGTGACTCATGCCTATAATCCTAGCTATGCAGAAGGCAGAGATCAGGAGGATTGAGGTTCAAAGCCAGCCAGGGCAAATTGTTCACAAGACCCTATCTCAAAAATGCCCAACACACAAAAAAGATAGGGCTGGTGGAGTGGCTCAAGGTGTAGGCCCTGAGTTCAAACTCCAGTACCCCCCAAAAATAAATAATAATCAGGTTTAGGAAAGTATTTAGTGAAAGAGAAAGAGACTCCTAACATATAAAGGACAGTGAAAAGTATTTATGGCATGTATTTATGGCATGATCTCAAATATGCCACAGATGTTTGAGTATAGATGAAAAGTGAGAAAGAAATTCTACAGGATATGAACTCTAATGAACTATGAGCATTGGCATTGGATGGGAGTTTTATTTTCATCATTACAGAAGCAACCTATACCCATTGTAGAAAAATTAGAAAATGTAGAAATGCATACCCAGAAAAGGTTCAAAAGAAGAAAAATAGGTCTCCAACAGACCCACCCCAAAAAAATCAGTAATCACAATGATCAGTTTTCTATGACCTGCTAACAACCAGCAATGTCTGTGACACTGTCCTCAGCACACACCCCCACACACCCATGCATACCTGGGGATCCTACTGCATGCAGTGAGGTCTCTGTGGGGAGGGTTGCAGGAGGCTAAGAAGAAGCATCTGCTAGAAGGAGGAGGAGGAAAAACTTGGAGGGGAGGACTGAATGAGAAGGAGACAAGTGGGCTTCTAGGAGTTAAATTTCTGTTCATCACCATCTTCACTCAGAAAGAAGGACTGAGAGTTTTAGGGTAGAGTAAGACAATTTTACAGGATGGCTGGGTGGATTCTGTTTTAAGAAAAATATCAGCAGCCATCTTCTGGGCCTAGGGAACGTGCTCCACACAGCCAGGTGCTCCAGGTTTCTATTGTGGGTAACAAATCACCCCTGGATTTCATGGTTAGAAGGTAATAATCATCTATTTGTGCCCATGGACCTGAAACCTGGTTCAGGGTCCGTGGGGCAGCTCACCTCTGTTCCATGCAGAGTTGGGGTGCTTGACTGGATGCATTCAGAATGGCTGACCCCAGGGCTGGCACACCAATGCTAGGGTTGGCCAGGAGCTTGGCCAGGGCTGTGGGCTTTGAGTGTTAGCCCCTCTCCACGTGGGCCTTTCCTCCCCATGGGCTGCTTTGGCTTCCTCTCAGCATGGTGGCTGGGTTCCAAGAGCAAGCGTCCCAAGAGACAGGAAGTGGGAGCTGCCAGTTTCTGATGGCCTGAGCCCAGAAACTGGCACAGCACCTTTTCCACTCTATTCATCTGTCAGAGTCCTGAGGCCAGATTTAACGGGGTGGGGGAGAGACTCCCACTTCTCAGTGGGAGGAAGGTCAAAGAATTTGGGGGCCACGTTTTAAAACTGCCACAGAGGGGACAGGTAAGATGGATGCTGGGAAAGCTGCTCTGGTTCATGCTGCTCATATCCTGTGCTCATGAGGGACAGAGGGGATGAGAGGTTGGGGGTCAGCAACATCTCACCATACCCCATCAAGACATGGCCTGCTTTGACCAGGAAAGAGAAAGTCAAATTTCTCCCCAGCACACACAACATGGATACCTTCAGTCTTTCAACCCCTCCTTTCACTTCTTCTGTCCCTAAACTCTGAACAACCTCTAGCTCCTGAGGATTCCCAGACCTGTGTGAGCAAACAGAAACTACCACGACTCCTCAGAGTATCTCTGGCTGGGGCTCTAGGAGCAAGTTCTAAAAGCTGGAAGATGTCAGGGATCACTCAGACACCCATCTTGTTCAGTTCTCCAAACCATCGTTGGAGGGCAGATGTAGGCTCAGAAAAACTACCGGATCACAGGATGGTCAGGGGCCACATTGTGATGTGATCCTGGGAATATATGTACTTACAGCCCACTCTGTTTCCACTATGCCACCTTCTGTAAGGAAGGCTTTTTATTTTAGGGAACCGAGTCACTTTTACTTACTTGCAGCTACTGTACAGGACACATTGTCTGACTCATTATCCGATCATGATAAATGCCTACCCTTTGGTCATCAGCCTTGACAAAAGCAAACCACAAAGACTCACTCTTACCAATGAACTGATCCCTCACTTTCCCTTCTTCTCAATGCCCCAGAAGGGCTGTGGGTTTTATGAGATAGTTAGAGCCCAGAAGAGAGAAATAGTACTTCAAGGTAGATCTATTACCTCACCTTCTCAGGTTCCTGTGACTTTGAGTCCTCTTTTCCTTGGAACCAAAAAACAATGGACTGAGAAGACACATACAGAAATACCCAGGGGCTAAGCATAGCAACAGGTACCATTATAGACACAGAAAGCTCTGTGTAAGTTCTATGGTTATGCCCTAGAACTGTTTTCTGGAGTTAGGGCCATGGGGATCAGGTTCAAAAGACCAAGATTTCCTAAAATGGAATTACTTCACCATATCCTCTCTCTTCCCCCTGCAGTAGAGGGACCAAGAGAAGGCCCGAACTGCACAGAGACTGGCAAGGTAGAGCTCAGGTCTTGACCTGTCAGTCTACAAGTTCCAGCATGGAAGCAGAGAACACTGACCCACTAGCTCAACCTAAAGCCCAAACCACCAGGCCCTGCATCCACCCTGCAGAAGTGTAAAAAAGGATTTGAGGAGAGTTAGTGCTTAAGACAAAAATCACCTTCCTTTCCAGTTATGAAGATTTGAGACATGTTTTTCATCCATTTAATAGAGGAAACGTCTACCAACCTTTCAGCCTTCTTCTATTCCTTATCTGTATTCTCTCCCTCTTCCTCCTCTCTCCTTCCCCCCTCCTTCCTCTTCTCTACAATCTAATACAAAGGGATATTTTTTGTTCGGGGGTCATGGGGAATTTCTCATATCTGAGCCTCTGTCTTAGAGATATGTATTTATTCTATCTGATTTCTTTTTCTGGAATTTGCTTCATGACCCTGATCCTTTTATTACAATCTAGTCTTATGCAAGGTTGAGCACATTTTCTGCTGTGGCATTGTGTTAGTAAGTTTTCTGTTACTGTAACAAATACCTGAGATAAATCAACTTATGAAGACAAATGTTTATTTTGACTCACAGTTTTGGAGATTTCAGTCCATGGTCAGTTAGTCCATTGTTTGGGAGCCTGTAGTGAAGCAGTACATCATGGTGGGAGTGTATGGCAGAGGAAGCTGCTCACCTCATGGCAGCTAGGAAGCAGACAGAAAGAAAGAGAAGGAGCCAAGGTCCTAGTATCCTCTTCCAGGGCACACCCCCAATGACCTAACTTCCTTCCACTAGTCTCCATATCCTGAAGTTTCCACCACCTCCTAAGGCTTGGGTACAAAGCCATTCACACATGGACCTTTGAGGGACACTTATCAGAATTACAGCAGGCACCAGCCTTGAGGGAAAAGCAGCACCATCTTTCACAGTTTATTCCTTGGTTGACCAATACAGAGAATGCTGTACAGGGGTGTATCAGATATCCCTGGGCCATTTCTAAAAGCAAGATTTTTAGAACTCTTCTTTTAGAAAAATAAATAAGACATGTTAAAAGAGATATTAATCATAAAATTTGTCTGTAGCTTTTCTGGAAAAAGAAATGAGCATTAGAGTACAATAGTCTAGGATATAAGCTTTCAGAGTGTGATCAAAATAAACACAGAAGAGTTCAGTGCTAGCAATGGTTCTAAACACACATCAATTTCATGTCGCAAACTGTTTCTTCTTGGTTGGGTTCATTTAAGAATACCCTACACCCAACCTTGGAATAGCGGCATGGAGTAGTGAAAGTGCTTTGTTACCAAGCAGTCCTTGTTTCCAGTTCTAACTCAGCTTCTTAGGGATGAAAAGATACTTCTTAGAGCTTCAGCTTCCTCATCTGTAAAATAGTGGCAAAACTATTGAACTCTGAAAGTTGAAAGGATTCTTGATATAATGACTTAAAAATGTTAATTTCCCGCATCCCCACATCACTGCAGTGTGGTAGCTAAGATGATGCGAACAGATGCTACCAGATTCCTACCCTCAAGAGTACAGCCTTGTGGAAAATATGACACTTAGCCATATATAATAAATGACTTAGCTGGTACTAGTTTGGAACTAATCAACACAACATCAGTAAGGGCATTATAGAGATGGCCCTGAGAGTAAAGGCTTTCAGAGGAGATGGGCCTCCATGGACAGAGAGCATGGAGCAGAACTGAGGCTGGCCAGAGTTGGGGAAGGCTCAAGTCTGGAGGAAAGAATCAGACTGACATGTTTGTAGGACATAGGAAGACAAGATGAGACTGATCTGAGAAGAGAGACCACGGAGGAGAATAGCACAAAGTGATGCAACAGTGAAGGGCACTGGCATGGTGTGTGGACACTAGAAAGCCAAGCAGAGGATGGTGGCCATGATTTCATTGGAATGTGGTTAGTTATATGTTCTGATATTATCATTAGATCAGAGTTTGATGGAATAGAACACTAAAGGCCTCCTCTCTCCCCAGACAAGAGGCAGGCCAGAGAAGCCAGAGAGAGAATCATCAATAGATGAGGGAATGGTGAGGCTCACCAATGGATTGGATGTAGGGGATACAAATGAAAATGAATCAGGGATGCTTCCTGGTTTGAGTCATAACAGCAAAGATGTATATGGACAAAATTAGGAACTGAGAAGATAGAAAGGGAGTTTCCAGAAGAAAAAAAACATTGAGCCAGTTTTGGACAAGTTTATGTGAGACACCTGACTCCTGAATCAGAGCCCTCCATGTGGTTGGGAGACTGCATACCGCAGAAGGGACAGAGCCTGGCTCCCCTTCTATCCCTGCCTCTTACTTTATTCCTCTATCATCTTTCCTAAAACCTCAACTAAATTCATAACTAGATCTTCCTGGAGGCAGAGAATTATGCAAGCTGTCCAGAAGAAGGAGGTGTGCTCAACACCTGTGTTTCCTTTAGTCTGAGTCAGATTCCTGAAGCCATTAACTAGTGAGCCCCAAATGCTCTGTTCAGACTCCTCTGTCTTTTTTCAGAAGAGTAAGTGAGCAAAATCTCACATCTTAGGGGAAATAAATACTATAGAGAATATTAGAATCATTGAGTCCAAAGATAACACGAGGTGCTCTTTATATGCTTTTGGTAATACTGTTTCTGGATTATATGTATTTCAAACAGCTTCTCCTAGTTTGCAACTTGTTCTTTCACTTTCTTTAAGGCACTGTTTGATGAGCTGTCAGAGGTGCCATGGGTGAGTATCCTCCCATGCATTTTGCCACCAGGGAAGCCTACCTCTATCTGGTGCTGCAGTTTAGTAGGGCTTTGGCTGGCAAAGCTGTATGGGTTTCTGGGCATCAGAATAGCAAGCAAGTCTGGAGGCAGCCAAGAACAGGAATTGAGGAAGGAAGTTCCAAATGGAAGCAGTGGAGTATGGAAGATGCTTGACTGCAGGCCAGCCCTGAGATGTGGAGAGAGGTGCAGGGGCTTGGAATGCCCTAAAAGATTCCAGACCAGTAGAGAAGCAGCTAGAAAAGGCAAAGTGTATCAGTGTGCAATTACAAAGGAACGGCTGGTATTTAGCTCCCATGTTAATAAGATTGAGGGAATTACAGACTTTCCAGGATTGAAATCACCTTCACCATAAAAATATCATGTCCACCAACCAAAGTACTGTTCTCAAACAGAGATTGTAATCTGATTCATTCAGATTCCTTAATAATTCTACTACCTTCTATGCAATGTTGAGAAGGAAAGGAAGCCCAACTTCAGACTTTTCTGGACAATTTGAAGGAAACAGACAAACAGAGAGGAAGTAGATACAGCAATGAAATAGATGAAAGATAGAGAGCAGAAAGAATTTCTTGGGAGTCTGAGACAATGTGAGACAGTCTCAACAGTGAGTCTTGGTGTTCTTCTGTGGAAGAGACAACTACTTGGGACCTCTGTTTCCTCATCTATAACATGGGAAGACCATTCTCTGACTTGCCTTACTTAACATTACAGGGAACAAAATTTATTTGAGATGCTAAAGACCATGGTACATGGTGGAAATCTATGAACTAAGAAGTTGAGTAAGAGGTTATCCAACAAGAGATAGGAAAATGTGAGCTCTTTGCCCCAGATCATCTTCCAGAAGCCCTCTGCAGATGAATGGGGCCAGAGCCCTCTAACATGCCATCAGACTATACTTATCTTTTTAGCTGCCAACACTCCTTCTGCTTTCAGATAATAACCTACTTTCTTCCCACTAAAAGAACCATGACTTAATTGCTCCCAGAGCTTGGTGACCCCATGTACTCTAAGACCATCTCCTACCAGCCTCCACAAGAGCTCCCAAATAACAGGCCAGAACCAGTCACATGCCCAAATGGAGGTAAAGAGAGAATACCATGACACTGGTTTACCTCCAGGGAAGCCTGAAGCACCATCTCAACCTGTGGATTTCAACAGCAGCCCCAGAGAGCCCAGGAGTCCCACTAAGATGAGCCAATTGGGGAAGGATAAAGATTCATTTGGGGTCTCCCACTCCTGCATCAACTACAGTAGCTCTGATGTTATTGGTCTCAAATATCAGGTGCCATGTATGCTTTCGTTTGCGAAAGGGGGTTTTCCAGCTGTAAACTATTTATGAAGCATTTATATGCCCTAATAAATTTTATAATGAAACCAAAGCCTAAAGAGGAAAAGCTAATCATACTTAAAACTTCTTTGGAATCAGCTATTAGATCCAACAGAAGAATTCTACTGAGAAATGCACCCAAGCTATTGACCCCAAGTTACTGTAACATGTACATAAACCCCACCTACTCTTATGTTCTTATTGTTTTTTTTTTTCCTCAGCTCTGCCATTCCTTTAATCCCTAAGCACTTCTAGGACAGGTAGAAATGTTGTTATTTAGGAAAATGACCTCGGGTTATCCTCCCTTTATTATACTGCATACCCTCCTCTCAGCTCTGCTTTGAGCATCTGCCATACTTGGTACTCTGTACTGCTGGTAGAGCTAGACTGTGAATATCTTGAGGACAGTAGTCATGTATAATTTCATTAGTCTGAGTGGTCACGTTAAACACAATGCCAATAATAATTCACAGAGCTCGATGTACACATACATGAATGAATGAATGAAGACAATTCTGCATAAACACAATTCTCTTCCCAAAGTAAGCCAACATTCTCTAGAGTTTTTTCCTCTAGGTTGCAGAGGACTGGTGCTATAAGCTCTCTCTCAGGGGAATGCTGGGCAGATGTACTTGGGAACATTTTAAAAACTAGGTTGGCATTGGAGAGGAAACAGCCAATATATTTAGCCACCCATGGCATGCCAAGGCCTTATTGAGACAGAAATAGGCACTGTAGGAGGAATCTTAATTAAATATTTTTCTAAGCAGACAGTTCTGGGCTTTGCCTGAACATGGATACAGAGCTGGGGTGAAGCATGGGACTGAAGGCCAAGAGGATTTTGAGTGGG
Source organism: Castor canadensis (assembly GCF_047511655.1). Lineage (NCBI taxonomy): Eukaryota > Metazoa > Chordata > Mammalia > Rodentia > Castoridae > Castor > Castor canadensis. The sequence continues at coordinate 164,788,182 of NC_133389.1, read as the reverse complement.
GCTTCTGAATCATGGGGGACTCTGCTTTTTGCAATGCAAAGCTGGTGACCCCCTGGGGCCACAGGTGCCACTCCACAGTCCAAAAAGGACACCCTCCTTGCAGGCACTTTTCAGGATCTCCTACATTTGGGAGACCCATTCTGTGACCCCACACAAACTCCCAAGTTGCGCCATATATCTGAAATATTCTTCCTACAAGCTTCACCCAACCATTTCTATTAGTCAACATTTCTTAAGAATCTTCCCTCATCCAGAAAGTTTTTCTGAAATTATTTGAGGGGAAACAATGACACTTTGGGCATGGAACTTGACCACGCATCATGCTTCTCTTTCTTTTGTTAAAACATGGAGCACTTTGAGCCAGAAGCATTGGAACAACCACTCCAAACTGAGGGGGGTGGAGAGGCAGGTGCGTGAGAATGGGCTCTCACACTAGGCAGGGTGAGGTGGAAGATGGCACCCGATGGCGATATAGTACAATTCATCTGCCAACATTTGCACATGTGAGTAATTAAAAATATCTTTCTTGTATCATATTTGGGCTCATATTGTTTGGAAAATAGCATTTCTCACTTAAAAATACATCATCCACATTTTCCCATGTCATCAAGTATCCTTTTACAAGATGAGCTTAAACATCTATATAACATGGTTTTATTAGGAAATCATATTGTCTTCAGCCAATCTCCAGCTGTTAAGCATTTAGGTTGCTTCCTGTTATTACAACATTAAAACGAACATCCTCAGGGCGAGGGTTGTGTTCATTTCTAATCATTTCCAGGGGCAGGACTGCCTGGTGGTTAAGAACAAGGGCCTTGCAGCTGTTCTCCCTGATCTCAATCCCAATGTCACAACTCATTAATTCTTAGATTTTGCTCAAATAACTGAGCTTCTCCATGCTTTAATCTCTTTATTTATAAAAAGTACCAATAGTCCTTACCTTATAAGGTTGTCTTAAGGATTAAATAAGGTAACCAATGTAAAGTGCTTAAAACAAGACAATCCTTAACACTGTGTTATTGGTCTAGAAAGTACTTAATAAACTTTAATTATTACATCTTTAGGGTTATGCTTCTTGAAGAATTTCTGGATCAGCAATTTTGCACATTTTTAAGGCCTTTCAAACATATTGCCCAATTGAAGAATCATGCCAATTTACATTTCCAAAAGCAATTTATGAAGACATTCGGTTGTCCACAGTTTTCTAAATTCTTTTAAAATATCCAAAATGTTTGCTTTTGGCAGCCTTGACTTCTGTGAAGCAATAGGATTTCACCCTTCTGACCCCTTTTTCCTCAATCTCTCAACTCCCTGGTGTCTCCCTCCCTGTCTTGTGTGTTCTCCTTGTATATCTCTGACCTCTCCTGCCTTTCTTTTCTACATCCTCTTTCCTGTGACCCGGTTGATACTGCTGGTTCCTGAATTCAGACTTCAGTAGTCTTCTCTTTCTCATTATCCCCTGTCTCGCAGAGTTCATCTACTCCACTACCCCTCAGCTTCCTAACTGGTGCCTCTGGTTCTCTCTTGTCACTAATGTCTTTATCCTACACTTCCACTTAATTATTAATTCCAAGTGGATGTCCTGTCATTTCAAATATCCAAATCTAACATAAATCTACCATATTCTGCTCCCTCTCCTCCATCTCCCTCAGACAAATTTTTAGTTTCCATCTTCTTGTCACCAAAGCTTAAAACTTCAAAGGCACTTTGCAAGACTTCTCTAGGATCTAAGCAGTCATCAGATCCAATGTGATATCTCCTGGTCTGTCTTTCCCTTTCCATCTCTAATCCTATCACGGGGTTCAAGCTTTTTGCCTAAGGCAGGTCCTCTTGCCAAAAAGTTCTCCCTCATACTCCTCACTCTTTCCTTTGATCATCTTGAAGATGGATCTCTCCACACATTCAGCACTCTTGCTCAGGGATCCTCCCCAGATTTCATGGCCTGAATAAAGCCCATACTCCTCCATGTGGCTCTCAAGGACTTCAAAGGCCTGACCCCATTCTTCATTTCTAGTCCTATCTTCTGAACCTGACAATGTCTATTTGCTTTAAATCCTATCCATCTTTCAAATAATTTTCTTCCCTAAAGGCTTTTCTAACCACTCCAGCCCACGATAATAACTCATCGTAGTTAGGAGAGTTGAGAAACACTCAAACTGGCTTCAACCATGAGGATATCTGTTGGCCCACATCACAGGAAATCTATAAGCAGAAGATCCGAAGGGGTAGATTGTCACAATGACAATATAATCAGTATCTATTTCCCCTTCCTCTTTCCTAACAGAAATTCAGTTTTGTTCAAATCTACACAGGCTTGTGCTTCAGGGACGTTGACCCCATTCCTAGCCCTACTGAGAAGTTAAGGACACCAGTGCTGGAGCCAGAGTTCGAAACATAGTTCTGCCGCTTCCTAGATGGGAGTAGCTCCTGGACAAATTATTTAAACTCCATACTTCAATTTCCTCAGTATAAAAAGAGGCCATGAATAGTACTCCTTCTGGAGCCTTATTAAGCACATTAGATGATATCATATGCATGAAGCACTTGTAACAGTGCCTGGTATATAATCAAAGTTGGATTTATGGGTATAAACAGTTTTTACTCTGACTAGCCTAGCACAATCACATTCCCATATACCTTGGCTTTGCCTGGTTCAGTATAACCATGGATTCACTGCTGGCCATAACTCATGAGGAGAACTGATGGGGACCTTCTTAAGATATGTCCTAACGCTTGAGAAAGAGACTAGAGATTATCTGTTCCTTTTATTTTCTGAAGTCTGCACACAGTGATCAGGTGTGCAGCCTGGTAGAGCATGATGTCATCAGGGACTGAACTCTTTCATCTCTGCTCATCCTCTTCTATGAACTAGCTTCTTCCTAAGTTGGCTACACAGTCCCAGCTATTGTGTGCCAGGCACAAAAGCAGAAAAATGGAGTTTGCCCTTTCCTGTGTCACTCTTTAGGAGAAAGAGTTTCCCCATGGGCTGTTCAGAAGGCCCCCATTCTTCCTTATTATTTAGAATTATGTCACATGCCTTTCTACAACCATCAAGTGGTGAAGGAACTACAGCCCCATCAGGGCAAGAGGAGCACTAAGAGTTGGGTTATTATTTCTGGATACAACAAAGGTTCCAGCAGCTTCTCTACTGGCACCTTTGTCCACTGGCAGTGATGTCAAGATGCCTAATTTCCATAGAGAACACAAGAGACCTGGGTTCTGGCTGGCACTGCTGCTAGCTACCTGGGTGCCTTTGAGCCAGTCATCCAACTATCTGGGTCAGTGTCTGAATGTCTAAAGTGAGAATGGTAACCATGTCTTCTTATAAAAATCTAAGAAAAAGATGCAGAGAGCACCTTGTCAGCTTGAAGTGGATATGCAAATATAAAGTGCTGTGAATGTTGAAGGGCTACACTCCTCCTTTGGAGGAACCCGATTTCCTAGGCAACAGCTCTAGAGCCAGCCCTAAGCAGGGAAGTGGATCAGGAACTCTGTCCCCTTCCTGAATCTTGCGCTCAGGGCTGTCTTCTCTCAAAGACCACTCTGGGATCAGCAACCTCACCATGGGTCATCTGGCCTTCTCCACTTTCCATAGCCGCAGGCCTCTTTTGACTGAAGATTTTTTTTTTTTTGCAGTACTGGGGCTTGAATTCAGGGCCTGCATGTTGACCCACTCCACCAGCCCTTCTTTATGAAGGGCTTTTTCAAGATAGAGTCTCACTGAACTATTTGCAAACCAGGATTCTCCTGATCTCTGCCTCCTGAGTAGCTAGGATTACAGGCGTGAGCCACCAGCACCTGGGTTGACTGAAGAATTTTTAGGGAAGAAAAATGTCTGGCCTTCCTCGGATGCCCATGCCTTCCTGCATCAATAGTCCCTGTCAAGAGAGCTGGAATGCTGCATTTTCATCAAAAAGTTTGAGGCCATCGGTTTTTGACCCAGTCTCCTGAGGTCTATAAAGATTTTAGAAAACAATTGTTAAAAGCTTAAGGTACAGAATCAGTTTGAGTTAGAATCTGGATTTCATTTGCTTTCAGTGGTTGACCTAAAGCTAATTTATCCTTTGAACCTCCATTTACCAATCTTTAAAATGGGGATCAGGATGTCTACCTCACAAGGCTGCTCTGACATGAGATAAAACATAGGAACAATTTAACACTGTGCTGGTCTTGGTGAGCAACAGCTCACCAAGCAGAAGCCAGGTTCTCTATCTTATTTATAACAACTATTGGAGAAAACTTAAGAAGCCTAATTCTAGCTCCTCCCCAACCCTTGCTAAGGTAGGAGCCTTGGAAAGAGAATAAGGAGACCTGGGTTCTAGTCCTGCTACTACCACCATGAACTGTGTTGCCTTGGTCACCTTGTGACCTTCCATTTCTTCACTTATCAAGTGGCAGTATCTGCATGCAGTGACCTTGAGGGTCTTCTTTATACTGAATGTTCACAAGCTTACTTTTGTGGCCTTTTAGTTCTCTCATGACAAGACTTCTAGAGTCTCCTCCTGTCTTTCTGGTTTTCACTAGTGGCCTCGTGGTTGTCCATCCAGGCATTTACTCCAAGGGGTTCCTTGCTATTTGTTGGTGGCTGGGGGAGAGGAGGAATATAGACACTTCATCTCTGGATCAAATTATCATGCTGCTGACCTTTCACTTCCACTTGGGGCTCCTCCTAGATTTCTGGGAAAGCCACCCCTCCTCTACTTCCCATTCTGTCCCCACCAACCCCCCTCCCTCCCAGGCCTCTGTGTCCTCCTACTTTCTTGTCTCTTACCCAAATTCCTGGTTCCCTAGGCCAGGTAGGAAAGCAGTTTAGTTTGACCCAAGCTGGCACTTTTTCAGAACCTCCTCTGCCTCTGGCACATTCCTTGCATTTGGGCAGGACCCAGAGAGCTGGAGAATTCCTCTCCCTCCTTAGCGTGGGTCCCCGTGTTGGCATGCCAACAGCCCCAAATATTTAAAGCAATCATGAAAATGAGCTCAGAGTCCCATGCCAGAGTCTTGAAAAGAATTAGGCTAAAAACAGGACAAAGGAAGAGGTGAGGCCAAACGGAAAGTGCCATGAAAGGCACTGCCCAGCATGGCCAGGGCCCAGAACTCTCCTCACTGGCTTCATTCATTTGTAGCCAGTCACTGTGCTGGGCACCAGGAGGCAAAGTTGAATGAATCACCATCCCGGCCCTCGAGGAGCTCCCAGTCCAGCCAGTGAAACCATATAGACAACTGCAGTGCAGTGCACTAAGTATGACTATGAAGCCACCAAAGGCACAAAGGAGCCCTTGAGATGGAGCCAGTGGCTCTCCTCCAGGGTCAGTGATACATCTCTGAGGGCCTTGGTACAGGTCTGACTTAAGACTGGTCTTCTGCCTTCCTCATGGGGACCAGGAAGAAGACGTGTTTCCAGGCAGAGAGGAGGCAACAGATACAAAGGCACAGAAGCATAAAATGGGGTTCAAGAGAGAGAGGAAAGTGCTCAGGTATGGCTGCTTTCTAAACTGTAAAGACCCAGGCTCTTCACTGAGCATGTCTATGCACATCATACATAGAACAGAGAATGGAATTCGACCCAGATTTGGAGACAGAAGCTAAGTTTTGAGCAGAAAGCTTTTATCACAAGGTGCTCTGACTACAAGCCAGACATCCATGATGAGGAGAGGAGGTATGACAGAGTCGTGTGCCTGAACAACAGCACCTTTCTGCAGTTGATCCAGGGAGACACTCTACTGGAGGAAGATGGGGTTTCCTATGTCACCCGAGTGATGGAAGAGTCAGCTTGGCAGGCTGGGAGGCCTGGCAGTACCTCACGCCCCTGGCATAGCATAAGGGAGGAGCCAAGGTCAAAGCAGATGCCTCTGGGAGAGCGAGCTCTGACTAAGGGAGCCCCAGGGCCTCCTGGTTACCTCATAATGGGAGAGGAGTGCCTGGTCCTATTAGAATACATCACAGTCCTTCTTATGGCAGGGAGTGGAGAGTAGCTTTGGCCTGAAACTGGGGTGCTGGATAGCCAGTGATAATGACTCCTGGAGAGAAATGAGCAAAATGAAAGTGGCACAAGTCGAATGATCACCAGGTGCTGTAGAAACCCATTTGACCAAGACATCTGCTCTGAACAGTGGTGTTTATCATCCTCTTTATTGCCATTTTTATTTATTTAAATACTTCTAGCAATTACTAAGCTCTTATGAGCCAGGCTATATTAAGCCTTACCTGCAACACTTAATCTTCACAATAACCTGAAGTGATCAAAATTCTTATTAATCCCATTTTACAGAGAAAATGTTCTCCAGGAAGGCTAAATTAAGCTTCAAAATGCCCTAAAACTAGATAATGTGCACTTAACAAGTAGAGAGTGTGAGGGACTAAATTGTGTCCCCCACAAAATTCGTATGTTAAAGTCTGATTCCTGGCACCTCAGAAAGTGATTGTCTTGGAAAAGGGGTCTTTAAAGAGGTGATTTAGATAAATGAGATCATTAGAGTGAGTTTTAATTCAATCTGATTGGTGTCCTTACCGAAAGAGGAGATTAGGACCCAGACCCACAGAGAGGCCATGTGAGGACACAGTATGCAGGTGGCATCTATGCACCAAGGAGACAGGCCTCAGGAGACACCAGTCCTGTGACACCCTGATCACAGAATCCAGCCTCCAGAACTATGAGAAATCTCTTTCTGTGTTTAAGTCCCCAGCCTGTGGTGCTCTCTTATGGTGATCAAGCAGACTATTATGAAAAGCAGTGACCAGAAGGGCATTAGAGAAACAGGTCTGCCGGGAGCCCATGGTGCCTCCCACTAAGCAGGGGAAGATCACTTGTGTCTGTGCCCTCACCTCCCTGTCAGAAACCTGAGGACCCCTTACCATCCTCAGCTGAGCTCTGAGAGAGAGGAGCTCCTGAAAGCAGCAGTAGTGAAATTGATGATGTCTTCTTTGACAGGCTCAGAGCTTGAAAACAATGAACTTAAAAACTGAGGTTTAAAGAGATTAAGATGAAAAACCAAAAACAAAGCAAAACCATCATAACCTTTCCACTTTATAGACCTGCCCATGAGAAGTAGGGTCAAGGGGCAGACCAATATTTCCACCTGGCTTGAGAAGCAAAACTGATGCCCCATTGGAATCTGGGGACTGAGCCTGAAGGATGAACCCTCATGGGAGACATCATTAGGAGGGGTCAGTACCCAGGTCAGCAGCCACTGAGTCTGGGCTCTTAGATTCCTCGAAGCCAGTTAATCATTAAAGGGAACAGGCAAAAAATAGAGTCTTGAGGCTGGGTTAAACTAAATTTGGTCTAGACAAAGAGTTGGGTGGAAAGGGGATTTTGCGAATTCCACTTTGGGCCCCTGCTGCGGGTACTGTGGAGAGCCATGTTGCCCTGGAATCAGCAGTCGATATGGAAATCACCAGAAGTCCAGAGGAGTGAGGGCTTAGGCCTGGATATACAGAAAAAGGCATCTGGCTACTTTCATGAACTTGCATTTCTGTGTTGAAAATGGACTTTAAAACAGGTACAGGCCATTAAGACAGGCAGAAAGCTAGCCACAAGCAGGGTCTGAAATACGCACTTTCTGGAGAAGGTGCCTGGGTTGCTGAGCTTTGAGGAGGAAACACACAGAGCTCAACAGATAGAGGAGGGTAGCTTGTCCCAGGGAAAGTGTAGGAGAGGAACTCGAGAAGGCACAGTTGACAGCAGGCAGAGGAGTTTAGAGCTGGATTGGAGTCTGGGCAGCACCTGTAGGGCATATGTGTGCATGCGTGGTTCAGTGTGGTGTGTGTGCACGCATGCACATGTGTAGCGTTTGATGTATACGATGCGTGCACACACAAAGGTGTGCATGCATGTATATGCAGTATGTGGTGTGTGAGGGCATGTGTGTATGTGTGTAGGTGTGAGGTAAAAGTCATGTATGCATGCATGTGATGTGGTATGTATGTGGCAGCTGTGTATGTACACGTACATGTGTGGTATGTATCCTTTGTGCACGTGTGGATGCATGCATGAATGTGCACATGTCCTGACACTTTACTGATGAAGATAACTTAGTCAAACATTTCTGGTGAAGAGAAGCTAGGGTAACACAGCCAGAGCTAACAACAGTGGGATTTGGAGCAAGCTGTGGGAGTCCAGCAGGCGCCTTCCATGGCAAAAGGAGAAGCCAGAATACAGGGTCAAGACAGAGGCCTGCTGGATTTTCAGTTAGATCCATGGTGTCAAGTTTCAGCTCAAGTGATATTCAAATGCCTCGTATTTCTATTTTATCATTTCCATACTTACTCCCAATAAGCAGAGTTTACCATCTGCACAAGGTCCAGCCAAAGAAATAGAAACCAAAAGGAAATTGCACTACAGTGCAGCATAATCAGTGTGCTCTGCCAGGATATTGGTAGAGACATGTGTGTCTTCATTCATCTGAGTAGTAATGTTCTGATCGTTTCTCAGCAGGAAGTTTCCCATTTGGTCTGGCTGAGAGGCCACTCCAGAATGAACCATGGAGAGGCAGCTTTCCGGTCTCACCAAGCTTCCCTCCCCTTCTCCTAAATCCCATTGCTCCCTAGTGAGCAAATGATTCTCACGTGTTGACAGGTTATAGAGTTCACGACAAGACATCTGCAGGAGCTTGGATTTGAGCAAGAGCCAAACAGTACAGGAGAGGCAATGTGAGGTGGATGTTAAGTGACAGGGGCAAGAGGTGACCTGCCTGCTCCTCCCAGTTCTCTCCCTTCTGGCCCGGTTGACACGTTCTCTGTAGCCATTGAGGGCAGTGACACATCTCAGGCAAGTCACGTAAGCTCTGCAGATCTTAGCTTCTTTGAATGAAAAGCAGGCTCAGTACTGCCCATCTTGTAGGGCTATAGGGAAGATTAATGTGTCATATAGGGAAAGCTGCTCACACAGCTCCCGGCACACAAGGAATGCTTTGAACAATGATAATAATAGCAAAATCTTCCATTGTGTTCCTTACATGCTATGAGTGGTTTTGAGCACATTAGAGATATTAACCAATCCTCACAAGCATGTAAGTCAGCCTTCATGGGCATGCTCATTTTACAGAAGAATGTAAGGCACAGAGAGCCTCTGTAACTTGTCCATGCTCACAAAGCTGGGATTCAAATTAAGACAGTTTGGCTCCAGAAGCTAGGTGTGAATAAATAAATGAATGAATGAAAAGTTGATGCATTGCAGTTGGATGGACAAAGAACACAGATCCCATGGGCATCAACAAGAGGTAGGAGGTTATGCAAGCTGCACATTGGCCACTGGAAGGCTGGGAGTGCTAACTCCCCTCCCCCAAATGTGCAGTTAATCACTCAGTGCTGTACACCATGGCCTCACCTGTCCTAAGCCGGACTCAAAGACTGCCTCCCTCACTCAAACAGGCTGAGTCTGCCATAATTTAGACTCAGAGGTCATCTAATTCCTAATTTCGCACTTGAGGAAACTGAGGAGAGGGCCAGGGTCACTCAGAGCCTGCCAGGACAGGAGCCATGTCCTGGTGTGGTTTGCACCACACCACTCCGTCTTTCCTTCACAATCAGAAAAATTGCATCTGGAAGTCGGGGAGGAATTATGAACCTAAAATCAGGTTTAAGGAGGCCATGACCCTATATAGCAAATTGTTTCAAAATGAGAAGGTCTTACTTTGTTGCAAGGAAGTTCTTATTTATGTGCCTGTGGTGAAGTCATTGGACCTGCCTCTCCCCCACCTCTGCCTGAATTCAGGCCCACAGAAGACAGGACAGAGGGGGCACTGCTGGCGCATACCCTATGCATTGGCCAAAGGGCTGCTTGCTGTTCCCCAAACACTTCTAGCACATTCCACATTCCTGCCAAGGGATATTTGCTAATGCTGATCCTTGAGTCTATGTCCTCAACCAGCATCTAGAGAAGGCCTTCCCATCTCTGCAGGGATAGCTGGAAAGCTGTCCCCTCTCTCTCAAACATCCCCAGCCACCAGGGCCAGAAAAGATTCTCTGAGCTCCAGGAGCACATTGAGTAGCAGGTGAAGTTCTGGTTCCCCATCCGCCAGGCCCATACTCTGTCCTCTGCTCACACAGGTGTGACCTTTGGCAACTACCTTCACGGTCTTCCCAGTTCCATTTTCCCACTTATCATAATAACATTCCCTCGTGTGGGCTTATGTAAATAAGATTAACATTTGTACAGGAAGACTTTGCACAGTGCCTGCTGCCAAAAAAATGGGAGTCACTGTTGCTTCCCTAGGAGGTCTTATTGCACATGCTGTTTTGATTTATGCTTGTTTGGGTTCGAATCTTATTATCTTATTTCCCCTCCTAAGGAGATACCCGTCTGTTGTCAGGGACTATGTCAAGTTCATCTTTTCCTTCCTGCTGCACCTGAGCCTGTACAAAGTCCATACTCTGTGAGGGTGTGTTAAATTGAAGTGATCTAGAAACAAAAAAGATGAGTTAATTGCAGCAAAGAGCAGAAGGCTATAGTTTTGGTTAAAAGCATATTGTGTCTGCCCTTATAAACAGACATCACAGGTTCTGGGTAGAAATGGAGAGTGGAATATGAGTTTCCACTCTCATGACTAGTGTGCTCAAAGGCTCAGCTGAGAAAAGCAATTATAACAACATCTAGCTATCGAGGACTTCCAATTGTCCATGTCAGGGTATTTGTACTCGTTACTTCATTTATTGCTTACTAAAATACTAGGAGGCAGATATTATTATCCCTATGTGTGGATCAGAAAACTGAGGTGCAGGGAGATTAAAGCATGAATCAAAGGCCAGATGCCAAGTGTGTAGCTAAGCCCAGGCCTGTCTGATTCCCATATCTAGGCTATATGCTATGGGTATGCAACCTACCTCTGTTGTCTGGCTGGGGACTGCTTTGGTATGACAGTAAAACTAAGATGGATTTTACATTTTAAAATAATTTTTAAAAGATTAATATTTTATGCCACATGATATCAATTTTTTTTTTTTTGGTGAAGCTGGGGTTTGAACTCAGGAGCTTTCACTTGCTAGGCAGGTGCTCTACCACTTGAGCCATGCCTCCAGTCCTGAAATCAAATTTTAATGTCTATGAAGTTTTATTAGGACACAGCTATATCATTGAAACAATGTCTGGCTGCTTTTGTATTCCAGCAGGCAAAGTGGAGGCTCCTGCCCCTCAAAGTCTGAAATCTGTGCTCTCTAGCTTTTAACAGAAAAGCTGCCCTGCTATATGTCATGCTGACTCTTACAGAGAGACTTCCTGCAAAGAAACTTCCTTTTCCCAAAAACTTGTGCTACAGAAAGAGCACCTGGCCCCATAGCAGTAAATCTTTATGTTGAAATTCTGACTTTATGCCATCCTTGGTTCTAGCTGTCACCCAGCTCCCAGTACAATTTGGAAGGCATTGCTGAGGGAAAGCCACCAGCCTCAGGGATGACAGGCCAGAGCAGGCCTGGAAGCAAAGAGAAAGGGATTTAGGCCCAGAAGCCAGCTCGGCTTCACGACGTCCTTCGCCCCCTTGATTCATGGTTTCCTGCCACATCTTGTTCAGCTGTAGACGTGCCTGGGCCCCAAGCAGGGGTGGGTAGGCTGGAAAGGATGAAAGCACAGGGCCTCCAGGCCCTGGATCCTATATCCGGCCTCCATCCTGGCTATGGGATGGAGAGGCCCGGCTCACAGATCCCTCCCCTCTGGAGTCCTCACTCTCCTCATATGTAAAATGAGAGGTTGGCGCAGTTGTTCTGGGCTGGGTGCCTCTCACACCTGCCCAGAACAGGCTTTGTCCTTTAGCTGCACACATACTCCAGGGACTCTGCAATACCCTTTGTCCCTCCAAGGTCTCCCTGTAGGGTAAATCCAAAGAGCAGAGCTGGCTCTGTGGCATTCCTTCATCCAGCAAGGGCTTGAGCACCTGTTCTGTGTCCAGCTCTGTGGCGATATGAAATACGTAAAAGTAAGAGAGGAGCTTTCTATTTGTTTCAGGATCCAAGTTGTTTAGATAGTGAGCTACAGAACAAACTCAGCAAAGTCAGATTCCCAAACAAATGCTAAGCACTAGGTATAAGCTGGTTATGGGCTCTGTATATTCCAGGTGCCTTCACCTCTATGCTTTTACTAAAGCACACCTATGGCCCAGACTTCCTTAGACCTATTTTATAGATAAGAAAACTGAGACTCTGGGAAATTGCCGAGAGATCAATGGCTGTTGACTTGTTCCAAAACTGATGTGTCTAGGCTGTCCCCTTTATCAGGATGTCATCGGGCATTTCTGTGGGTGCCAGATAGAGATGTTAAAACAAATTTATTGGGGGGGGGGAAACTTATATAAGCCCTTACATAAGAAAGAACAAATCAGCACTCAAAAATTCTTCTAGAAACAGCTCGTTTAATGAGCCATGTATCTCTGGGTGAATATTTTTTCTTACCTACGTCTTAGTTTCCTCAAGTGTAAAACTACAGAGGAGAGGTTGGAAAGGTGATCACAAAGATCATCAGATCTTGATTTGAAATACCTCTGTCCAATCAAAAGAACTGGGGACATGTCTGATTCTAATGCAACTGTGGCAACAAATAGGCAAGATAATTCTGGAGTATCTTGTAAGCCAGAAAGTAAGGAAATATTTCAAAAAATAGAAAAATAAATGTAAATTTAAAAAATAACCTACAACAAAGGAGAAAATATCACAGAAAAACAAGAGCCAACCAAAAGAGCTCCAATGGACAAAACTGGAAATATTTGAGCAGCAAAGTAAAGTACTAGGGCATAAAATAAATACCCATGAATTCATACTGGTAAAAATAAATGACTGAATAAATAAACGAGGAGGGACCAGAGGAGTGGCTTAAGTGGTAGAGTGCCTGCTTCACAAGTGAAAAGCCCCAAGTTCAAACAGCAGTACCGCAAAATAAACAAATAAATAAAATGAAATTAAATAAAAAATAATTCGTAGAAGAAGGAAATCTCTCATAGGAGAATCCCAAATAATTTATGTGGACATTCCGCCCTGCAGAAGGAAATACTCTCTAGTAATTCTCTAGTTCTTAAGTAAGGGCCACACAGATTGACTTCTTTCCAAAGAGAAGGGAAGGGAGAGTGACCTTACAATGGAGAATCCTGAAAAACACCATCTCACCTGGGTGATTAAGATCAACATCAACTGTGGTGAGTCATGTTGATAGTACCTACCCTTGCTAGCATGTGATAAAAATGGTACTTTACCTCTGTAACCTTCCTCCTAAAAACCCCAAACTCAAATCTACTCATGAAATAAAACATCAGACAAATTCCAACACAGGGGCATTCTACAAAGTGCCTGACCAATGCTTCTCAAGACTATCAATGTCATTGTAACATTATGATATATATATATTTTTGTCTTTTGTCTATGGTTCCTGGTTCATAACTCCCTCTTTAAGGCAGACCATAAAAACTAGAATTTCTCTTCCCCAAAGCCAGGTCATAGAAATCATAATGTTCCCCTGCCTTTCTGTCTCAGAGGTGGCCATGAAAAGAAATTCTTTAACCAACAGCGTCTGATAGTTGGTCATAAGACCCGTAATTCAAAATGGGTCCTGTCCCATACCCCAGAGGAAAGAAGACTGCATAAGTGACCAAGAAGAACCTGAACAGATCTTCCCAGGTTTCTCCACCCAGTCTATTACCACTGGATCACACCCTTTTTGTCCAACCACATTTCTACAGGGTTGTCTGCTTTGATCATGCTTATGCAGTAAAGGCTCTGTAAAGGATGGGGTACAGAAAGCTTTCAGAGAGTTTAACACGTGGAAGTACTGGAGGGCGGCATCCCCAAAGGTAGCCTCTATTCCTTACCCTGTGCATCTCTGTGTCCTTTGTCATTAATTGGTAAATGAGTTCTGTAAGCTACTGGAGCAAATTAACCAATCCTGAGGAGGGGTTGCAGGATTCCTGATTCATAGTCGGTCAGTCAGAAGCACAGACCACTCTGGGGCTTGTGACTGGCATCTAAAGTGAGCAGGCCAGTCTTTAGGACTGAGCCCTCAATCTGTGGGATCTGATGCTGTCTCCAGGAAGAGCGAGTCTGAATGGAACTGGATTAGAGGATGTGCAGCCAGTGTCAGCTGCAGATGTGATGGCTTACTTGTTGGTGGAGAGAAGTCTCCACACCTTCAGGATTTCAGAAGTGATCTGTGTTGTGAGTGCAGACAAGGAGAAAATGAGTTGCCATCAAAACAAGGCAAGTTGGAGAAACTCACAATAAGAGTCTGAGTAGGTATGACAAGTGAATGTAACATGATTTCCTGGATGGGACAATCATGCAAAAAGGAAGAAAAAAAGTCAATGCCAGAAAAATCACCTGTACTGCTTTGCTAGTTTAACATTGTTCCTGGCTGGGAGAAATACATTTTCCTGCCTTTTTTTCCATGGCAAAAATCCAGTTATTTATACTTTGCTCAATTGTATATGTATAATTGCTAACAGATGGAACCCATGAACAGAAAAAGACAGATACAAAACTAAGGAAATCTGAATAAACTATAGACTTCATCACATAGTAATGTATCAATATTGGTTCATTAATTGTAACAAATATAGTACTCTAAGTAAGCTGTTAGTAATAGTTTGAGAACTTGGCATGCTTATCTGCTCAATTTTTCCTTATATCCAAAATTGCTCTAAAATATAAAGTCTACTAACATAAAAGTGTCTTGAATCAAGAAGCTACCGGTGGCAAGCACTTTGTCAGAAACTTGAGGTTCTTGCCCCTGGAACTGGAGGCATACACCCGCTCCCTACCAGAAGGACAAAGCCGGCTGGTATGAGCCTCAAGGCTGCTCCAGAGAGCCTGTGGGCAGATCAAGCCTTCTTTGTGTCCATGCAGACAGCCTTGTGCAGAACTACCTAACAGATGCCCCACACCACCTCACTTAGCCATTCCTAACCCAAAACTCTAAAAGTCTGAAAACATTCACAATCTGAAATTTGTAGAGCGCTAACATGATGCCAGGAGAGGACTATGCCATACCTGACTGCCATGGGATGAGTTGCAGTTAAAACGCAGGTGCACTAAAACTCACATATGCAGGCTGTGTGCATAAAGTATGTATGACACATAAATGAATTCCATGCTTAGTCTTGGGCCACATCCCCAAGGTAGCTCCTCATGTACTATCAGCAAATATGTCCAAAATACAGAAATCTGATACTGGAAACCCTTCTGGTCCCAAGCATTTCAGATGAAGGATATTCAACAACTGGATGGCCTTAGCTACACAACAGCAGCTCGGGTAGGAAGGTGGAAGTTAAGAGTCTGGGACTAAAGTGAGGTCCACAGACCTCTGACTGATTGCATCAACAGGAACCTTCAGTTTGGGCCTACTTTCAACATCCCTTTAAACTTCTTGATCTCTCTCTCTCTCCTGGAAATAGAAATAGGACACCCATCTCCTCCTGCCATTGATGTCAGAACATCAGTCTCCTGCTCTTTAGACACTGGAACTTACATGTAGCCTACCCCAGGTTCTCAGGCTTTCAGTCTTGAACTGAGTATGCAAACAGCTTCCCTGGTTCTGAGGCCTTCAGAATTGGGCTGAGCATGCTATTGCATTCCAGGGCCAGCCTCCCTAATCACATTAGACAATTCCTTCAATAAAGCACCCCCAACACACACTTTTGGACACTAATACACGGGCTAATTCAGTTCTGGGTGAGGGCATTGTTCCTGGCGTGCCTTCCCACTGAGGCCTCACAAAGAGAGATCTATGATGTCTCTTCCTTTTATAAAAGCACCAGCTCTGTCCTGTTATAGCTGCACGGTTATGACCTCATTTAACCTTTATCACCTCCTCCTTACAGGACCTATCTCCAAATGTAGTCACAGTAGGTATTAGGGCTCTAACATATGAATGGAGAGTAGCACAAGCATTCAACCCATAAGACATGTACAAACCAAATGACCATATTCAATTTTATGGGCTGAAAAATGCAGTGATAAAACTAAAAAAAAAAAAAAAAAAGCCAGGCACTGTGGAGTGCCTGTAGTGTCAGCACTCAAGAGGCAGAGGGTGGGGGGGTCATCACCCAAGCCCAAGAGTTCAAGTCTAGCCTGGACTACGAAGCAAGACCCTGTCTCAACAAAAACCAAAATAAATTTATGGTCACTTTTAATTCTTGGGTGTTTATCATGTGTTCTTTGGGATTCCTGCAAAGTCTGAAAACCTCAGCTAAAAGTTTTCACAGGATTTTATGCGTTTGTGTGTGGGGTGGTGCTGAAGTAAATACTCTAGCCCCAGCCCTTCATAGGAAATTTTTAAATACTAAATTTAATAGTTAATAGAGGTATATGGAGAAGTGGAACTAGGGTTTGAACTCAGGGCTTTGTGCTTGCCGACACATGAGCCACACCTCCAGTCCATTTTGCTCTGGTTATTTTGGAGATCAAACCTCTCAAGCTATTTGCCTGGGTTGGCCTTGAACCACAATTCTCCCGATCTCAGCCTCCCAAGTAGCTAGGTTTACAGGCATGAGTCACTGGCATCTGGCTCAACATTAATTTTGTCTTGCAGTTTTCTTTTGCTACTTTCTTTCTTCAGGACTTAGAAGTTTTCCTCAGCCCAGTTAAGCTCATAAGAAACAGGTGTTATGCCCAGTGACAGCAGAGCCCACACCCACTATCTCCCAAAACAAGGCACCTCAGAGAACATCAGGAAAGGAGGATACATACACACACACACAGAGGCACCATCAAAGAGACGGCTTCCTGCCCACCCCACCTATACAGATGCTGTGCGCTGGAAGTGACAGGAGAGCAGAGGGTCTCTCCTTGCCCTGCTCCAGGTTCTGAACTAACCCACTAGGGAAGGGGTCACCCCTCCCTCTTTAGCACCTCACATTAACATTCCAGCAACTCCATAAATCTCTAGGGCTCTGCCCAAATCCCTTTCCAAGTCTTTCCAAGGCTTCCAAAGAGAGTCACTAGTTAGTAAAGCAAATGGGGAAGGGATGCTTCTCAGAAGCAGATCCAGGCATAAGTAGAAAGAAGTTGTTTTTAAGCTAAGGGGTGCAAACTCACGCTAACCCAACTTTGTTTTCAAGAATACAGTACAGCAGCTTTCCAGCAGCATCATTCTCATTTTCTTTTGGGATGGGCAGTAGGAGGAGGGACATTGAGAGGGCTTGAAGCTGCAAATACACATATGGATGAAGATGAGTCAAGGCTAGAGGTGGCTGGACGGCTGGTATAAAGTGCTTGTAGTCACTCCTTCTTTTTCCCTCTGTGGAACCAAGGGAGGACTGCAAGGCCAGCAGTCTATGTTATAGGATGTAGCAGTGCATTTACTGCTGTGTGACCATCCCTACCCATCCGTCTCAGAGAGCACACAGGAAACAGAGCCACTCAATCAGATGTGCACATAGCCATCCGTGGTATGTACAAGAATCAATGCATTATTCATTGATCACATGTGATTATCCAGCTAATTTATTCTGTCCTGCTCAATGCCTAGCCTGTGCCTGGCAGGCCCATCTAGCATAGGCCCTGTGAGCATGGAGAAAGTAGTGTCCTTTATTTAGTCTGTGCAATTTAATGTAATATTGATGATAATAACAGCCAATACCCATTGACTTTGCTGGGTATTCTGATGAGCACTCCACTTGTCTTATTTAATTCTCAGAGAAACTCTTAGAGATGGAGACTTTTATGATCTCCATTTTACAGATAGGGAAACTGAAAGTGAGAGGAATTAAACATCTTGGAGTCACAGAGCTAGGGAGAGTTAAGAGTCAGGATAACCCAGGCAGTCTGGCTTAAGACCACCCTCTGAATCAGGCTCCTCTTCTGCCTTATTGTGTATCTTCTGACTGCTTGATAGGTAAGCTGGTGACCCCTACTCATGCTCATCACAGGAGGAGACAGAAATCCTCCACTAGACTCACTGTTGTCATTTATGAAGACTAGTACTGAGGGACTCCTCACCTCCACTCTGCCTCTGCACACTTCCCTTTGGGACTTTCACACTGTGCAGCTGGCACTCATTTGGCCAGCTGTACATCTCCTTTGTGTCTCATAGCCACCCTATGGTGTGGGCAGGACAGGCTTTGTATCCCCACTCAACAAATGAGGGAATGGAGCCAAACAGGAATGAAGAGACTTATTAAAGGCCACTGCAAGCATTTGGTGGAGTTGGCATTCCAGCCCAGCTTTCTAAAGCCACAGCCATCTCTGATTAATGGTAATGCAACAAAGGACATGAAAAAGCAAAGGAAAGTATTTCTTCCTCTCATCAGAGGTCAGAAAACAGTTGTAGGGAATTCTCTCTGCTAAGATCTGAATGTTTGTGTACCTTCAAAATTCACAGGTTGAAAATATAACCCTCAAGGTGATAGTACTTGTGGATGTGGCTTTTGGGAGGTGGTTAGGCCATGAGAGTGGAGCCTTTATAATGGTTATTGTCCTTATAAAAGAGACCATAGAAAGCTATCTAGCCATGTAAGGATACCACAAGAAAGTCCTATCTATGAGCTGTAATCAGGCTCTTACCAGGCAGTATATTTGCCTTGATTTTGAACTTCCTAACCTCCACAACTGTGACAAATAAGTTTCTGTTCTTTATAAACTGCCTAGATTATGGTATTTTGTTTTAGCAGCATGAATGGACTAAGACATTCCCTAGTGACAGACAACAGCGATTCCTTTCTAGTCAAGACTTTCCCCCAATCATCTGCTCCTTTGTATTATGCAGCTCCCAAAAGAGGCCCTGTGCTCAAAGCAAGAACATGCCCCTGGGAAGAGCAACATCAGCTCCTTGATTTTTTTCCACGTTGAGAGAGTTTACAGCTCCTTTGGTAGTCAGGTGCTGGAAGAAGGGTGAGGGAGACAGTTGTGGGAATGAAGTTTTCAGACCATATGAAACTGCTTTATAGTTTTTCCAACATTGGTCCAGTGGGCTCCAGACAACCTGCTGGGTTTAGGTAGGGAGAAGAAAGCCTCCTTCTTCTGACCTTTTCTTCGATCATCTGTTCTGCTTTATCTCCCTCACACTCACCAGGACAGCCTCATTTTTTGCTGATCTGTAGCAGTGCAAAGGGATGCCAGGATCCAACAAGGAAGATCATTTGATCAAGGTGGGGTTGTGGAACTTGCGTGAAGGAGTGTCTCTCCCATTCACTCAGGATCATTAAAGACAATGAAATAGTCCCAAAGCCTGAGTTCTCAAAGAAGCCCATCATTTAGCAGCACAGCTAGGTTACCAGCTACCTTACATGACTTTGGGCAGACTGTCCCTCCACATCATTTGCTTAACTGCAAATTGAGGCTAGTAAGATGAATATCCCCATGGTATTGAGTAAAGATCAAATGAGACAATTTAAGATCTTTGTAAGCTCTAAGCCAACAGAGAGTTGTCATTATTCCTCATTCACTAATCACCTTTCCCTTAATTGGCTGTTCTACACAAAGCATGCACCAGATTCTGCCATTAAGTTGTTTTATTGGAAGAGATGAAAGGGATGAAAGGCAACAACTTAAAAAAAAAAAAAGAAACACGTAGGCATCATAAGGTAGGCTTGGAGAGATGGTGCTGAACTGAAGTCAACAGCAGCCCTGGAAAGGAATGCCAACTTCTCCAACCTTTGCACAACACTACCAAGGGCATTGGCCCTGACCCATAGATAACACAAATATTTTTTACTCCAATGTATTTCTCTGTTCCATACACTCATCCCATTTCTCTGAGTCCTCTTCAATGCACCAACATTATAGCGATTAAGCAGTGACTTTTTTTAAAACCAACTCTGACAAGTTTTATTAAAGAAAAATTCTGCATTGTTTACTTTTCGCTGGTTCTGGCATGCTTTGAATGATATCAGAATCACCTGGATCAATGACAGCTGTGTACCTACTCTGTAGTATTTTCCACATGCTGTGCCCAATTCAATATTATTGCCACTGTAGCAATGGACACAGGTTGGTCAACATAACATGGTCATCTATTTCAGATTTCCTCAAAGCCAGGCAATTGTTGGTGAGGACAGCCAGTTTCATTTAGCCCATCTGGTCATCTTCAGATTCTGCTTATATTCCAGCATATACTTTCCTCAATAAATTGGAGCATAGAGTTGATTAGTTCCAGAGACTTTTTCATCTTCTTTGCAGCCACCATCTTCCTGTTTTAGTTGTGGAACTGCCCCCAACCAACAGCAGCTGGCAAGATGGCCAGGAGTGAAAAAGGAAGGAGTTCCCATGATCTTAAGCAGTAACTCTTAAACTTGGAGTATGATGAAAACATCACAGGCACTTGATTAAAATGCCAATTTCTGGGTCCCACATTTAAAGATTCAGGCCCCACAAATCTGCATCATAAACAAGCTTCCTGGGAGATTCATCTGTTCTTTGGGATCATTCAAGAAAAACCTATTCTTTGAAAAAAAAAAAGTCCTTAGCCTCAGCTAAGTCCAAAAGGGTATTGACTGTGTCATTTAACTGCTTGGTACATCACCAATGCTCAACATGTAGAAAAGATGCTGTTAATAAGTAAGAAATATCAGTAAGCCTGAACACTTACTTATTAAAGAATGTACCTTTTTGTCCCCAATATCATTTCATAACTTCAACCAGTTGCATAATTCCACCCCTTCTTAAGAATGAAATTCCAGCAACCTCAGCTTTTCCAGATCAAACTTTTCTGACACTCCCAGGCTAGATGAAATGACATTCCTCTGTGGTTGCATAGACCCAGCCCACACCAGCGCTCATCTTCCATCTATTTGTTCACTTTGCTGCTTGCCTTGCCCCGCTAGAGAGGAGTTTCTCCCTTCCCTGAGGATAGGGGCTATGTACTCTTCTCTCTCGTGTTTCCACCATCTAGATCTTGGGCTAGCACTGCACAGGCAAAGTTCATAGAACGAACCATGAGGAAGACGGAATAGCATGGAATACTTGGGAAGACCTTTGGGATGGGAGAAGAAGGTGAGCCCTCCATGATGTCTTTTTACTAGGACCTGTTCATCCTACAGTGAGACATGTAACTATGAGTTTGGTTTCCAATGGCCACACTTTCGAGATTTTGAGAAACTATTTGAAGAAGTGAACATCAGAAGACACTCCTTTTAAAGCTGGGGAAGAGGTTTCTTTAGTACTTTGTACTGATTTTGACATCTCATCGCTGGTGTTTAAATTGGTTCCTGTCACACCAAGATCATTTTTGCTTATGCAGAAGACCGTCATAAATCATATTACTCTTCACCAATACCTGGTTACCTCCCTGTAAGAAAATCATGCTTACTCATGCTTTTGAACTCACATATGGCCATGTGGCTTTCTTTGGCCATGAAATGTGGGCAGAAGTGATCTGAGTC
Organism: Castor canadensis; assembly: GCF_047511655.1. NCBI lineage: Eukaryota > Metazoa > Chordata > Mammalia > Rodentia > Castoridae > Castor > Castor canadensis. Next base: position 164,766,895 of record NC_133389.1, on the reverse strand, counting down.
ACTTCATAAGGATTGGTTGTAAATATCATCTGATGAGGTCCTAGAACAAGGACAATAATAACACTGGAGCCCACAGCTGACAAACATGGACGTGGAGTATAGGCAAGAAGTAGATATTTGTGAGTCATTACTGAGACGTAACCTGACCTTTCCTGCCTGGTGTCCACATGCCCACCTAGCCCCTTACTTTTAATCATTGAAAAAAATGTTCACACACAACTAGGTTGTGTGATGGCTGTCAGAAATATATATATATATACACACACATAATCTTTTGGGGCCTCAGTTTGATATCTATGAAGTGAGGGAAAGAATAACAACACGATAATAATAATAGTATCAAATAGTAATTTAATGTTTATGGGTAAAGCTAAGCACTTTAGAAAAATTATCTCATTTTTATCTTTATAGCAATCCACCCCTTTATAGCAACTGAGGTGAGTATCTTTATTATACTGTTTATAGACCAGGAAACAGAGGCCTGGAGGTTAGGAAACTTGCCCAAGGATACTACAAATACTTCAATACTAAGAATAATCTAGGATACTGAGAATTATTGATGGAAGGCGAATGGTCTAATACTAGAGCCCCATCTCTTGACCTCAGCACTGCACTAGGGCATCTCTAAGACCTTGTCTACCTGGAACATGCTAAGACACTGTCACGTTGCCACCCAGGCACAATTTACCACATATTCAATTTTGTAAGCAAGATCTGGTTTCACCACTGTCCTACTCTCGCAGGGTGAAGAAAACCACATGTGGTGTGCTCTGAACACCTTGGAGGAAGGCTCTGGAGAAACAGAGTGCCTGCCCTGGCCCACAGAGGAGGCTGGGCCTCCCTGCTGAGGGCAGAAGTCCACTCCAGCTACATTCCTCTCCAAAGTCGCTGTCTCACTGTGTGAGAAATGTGCCGCCAAAGCAGAAAGTCTTCCTGCTCTTGCCAGGGGCTTTTTATAACGGGTTGAAAATCACTTACTCAAGAAGTGGGGGAGGCTGGAGTTTAGAAGTGTGGTCTCAACATGGTGCTCTAGGCACAGGTTTGCAGACCCTGGTCACAAGGAATTTATCCTACTAATCCTCACAACAGGTGTTTCTCAGCCCCCTAAGAAAGGACCAAGGGACAAGAGTGGCCCCAGGTCCTGCTCCTTTCCCAGAATAGTACTGGTGGATCACGAGGAGACTTCCTGTATCTATCTGTGCAGCTCCCCCCCTGTGTTAGGCAGAAACCCAAGATATTTTTAGGAAACATGTTCACTCTCCAGACCCTCTCCCTTGATGAGCCATCTCTTGATAATGAAAAAGATTTGAGTCCAACTGACCTGAGAAGAGACTGCTTACTTCAGAAGAACAGAAATGTCAAACCAAGAGCCCCAGGAACTCTCAGTCCTGGCAGCAATGAGGCCCTCATCCTCAGCCCTGTGCCCAAAGCAGCCCTGAACTCCTCTGAGTCCTATTGCAGATTTGGTCCTGCATCTGGGCATGGACAGACCCCAGGGTTGAGGCTCTAGCATCGTAAGTTGTATGACTGCACAAGTCACCTCATTTTTTTCAGCATGTGCATCTTTCTTCACATGATAGCACTGGATGAGACCATCTCTGACTATGTCCCCAGAAAAATGAGTCTAGGTTGCCTTGCAGTCTATATTGGCTTAACTGTCTTGCCTGGTTGTTGCAAGAATAGCACCATTGGTTTACCTCTTTCCATTCAATCTTTTCCTAAATGTTATTGGAAAGGGTGATTTCTCTTAAATCCTGTCCGTCTACCTATCTTCCAGGCGTACCCAGTTCTCCTCTATCTCCTATACCCAAGGATACAACCTGTGGATGTGGAAGTACAGAAGATGCCAACAAATGATATCAGATACTTTGTTTTGATCCTTAGCAGCCCTGGCAAAAGGTCATGGCTGAACTACTTTGGGGTGTATCTGATAATTCCACTCATCTGCCTTCTCCTTGTTTCCCAGCAGCATAGTTCATAGAGATCCGTTCCATTTTATCTCTCAGAGGTAGAGTTAAAGCATGGAAAGAACATGATTGGAATATTTTAGGGCTCCTAGCAATATGATTTGAGTAACCTCTTGTATTTTCCTATCAGAAAGGGTTCCACTGACACCATAGGTCAGAGAGGTTACGTTTCTACTCGAGCCCTTTGGTCAGTACTGGCCCTTCATTTGGAGACTCCTCATCATGCCTTTCTTTGAGCTACTAAGTTCTTATTCCCTCCCCAGTTTCCTGCAGTCTTTCCTGGGCCCCCAACTGACCTTGGCCCTGTTTCATTGGTGCTGACTCAACAAAGAAAAGCAGACCCCTCAGGCAGCAGGATAGTGGACTGGGGCCAGAGCCTGTAGGAGTAGGCAAGAAGGCAGGCAGAGGCGGGGAATCCATCAATCGGCTTGTCACCAAGTCTTTGCTGAATCCCCCTGAAGACTTGGTCCCATGCTGAGCTGCACTGCGGGGGTCCCAGAGAAAGTAGGAAAAAAGACAGGAGCCTTTATTTTGTGGTGGCTAAGATCTAGAATTAGAGCTCCTTGACTTTGGGGGTCCTTAGTCAGCTTGGTCACATTATGATATTACGGACATTTAAAAAGAATTTTGCACAGCATAGCCTTACCGTATTGCAGTAGTGGTCAGCCCTAGTGTGCTTAGGGAAGGTTGGAAGATGGCGGCCAGGGAAGAGTTTTGAAGCTGTGTTTGCAAAACTTTGGACATAAGATTATGTCAGTTGTTTATGAGATAGGAGAAAGTTGAATGGAAGTTATGGGGAGATTGTAAATTCCCAAATTCACACCCTGGGTCCTGCCATTATCATGAGCCTCTACATTTCTCCCTTACAGGCCTGCTGGGTACAAAACACATCCTTGAAGCAAAGCATTGTGTTTCTACAATGTCTCTGCCAAAATGAAGCTTCTATGTTACTGAAAAAAATGTCTTTTTAAACTCTATTTGCATATGCAGAGGGTGTAAGGGACCATAAAGATGTGGGGGCATAGAACATGGGGGATGAGAAGGTTGTACTTTGGGACCTATAGCCCTAAGAATTGGAATCTTGATGCAACTACTTACCATTCATGTAACTGAACTTGGGGGGGGGGGGCGGTCATTGCATTCCTGGCCTTACTAACCCCATCTCACAAAAAGGAAGTCAGCAGCAACCTCACATGGCATTGTGAGAGGCGGAACTGCTAGTACACCATGGCCACTTCTGTTAGGGAATTAATATGTGGTCACTGCATAAGACAACAGTGGGGAGAAATAAGCTCTTGATCAATGGTCACCAGAGAAAGTCATTTTTCTCACTCTGAGTCCATCCAGACTTAACAGCTGAAACTTAACAAGGGCTCCCTCTGCTGTCCATTGCCTATACTACTCCTCTTATGTAAGCTATGATGCCCATCTTCCTTAGTTTGGAGCACAGAATGAGCATATGCTCTGGGCTAATCAGCAGAATCCTGTTTATACTTTAACATTATCTAGTAAGAGCATCATTTCCTTTCCATTCTGTTGTTCTTCCTCTAATTTTATGCCTTCATCACATGCCTGGGTTGACCCTCCCATTATCGAAGTCTACCATATGTCAGTTAACGCTTCAGTCTCCTTATCTGTAAAAAGAGAATAAACCTCTGTTTTTCTAGCTAGTGAACAACAGAGATAAGTTGGATAACACAACTCCTGGGTCTAAACTTATCCTTTCTCCACATTTATTATCCCTCTCTGGAGTGCAATCTTAGATATGACATTTAACTCTTCCCTAAGTGTTTTTCCTTATCTGTAAAATAGGGAAAGCAATCATATTAATCTCATTAATTTGGTATGAGAAGGGGAGAGAGTGCAGGAGAAGAGATTTGGCACCAGAAAGAGCACTATAAATACTAGCTATAATCTTAAAGCACAGAATGTTCGAGTTCTATAGGACGTGATAATAGATGGGATTATCAAGGTAAGCCAAGAATCAAGTTATAGAGTCTTGTAAAATATGGTTCCACAGTTACCTAGTGCAGGACTGTTGTGAGGATGAAATTAATTTACATAGTTCAAGTCCTTAGAATGGAGTCCGGCTCATGGCAATTGTTAGGTATTCCTAATAAAACCCTCACCAAATTAATCATGACAGGGAAGTATATGAGCAGAAGAACCCCCTTGAGTTATTGGGCTAAAAGAATCGTTGCTTGGGGGGAGAAGGGTATAAAACACTTAGAAGAAAGAACATAAAGAGAAATGAGGCACACATCACCCCTATGACACTGGTCTTTGATCTTCGCAACTTTCACCACTTCATGTAAATGCTTGTGCGTGTGCACATGTACAAAAATGCAGAATCCCCCACTGACAGAAATGGCCCCTCTCCTACTGGCTCCCTTCAGAATTAGGTTTCCACTGTCTCTACCCAGTAGTGCCACTAGTGTGTCTCCCTGCATCAATGTAACCTCTTAGAGACCCACTGTAGGGGGCCAGGCTCTTACTTAGCTTCCCCCATTGCTCATATATTCATTTCTCTAGTAGTTACTCGATTACTAAGTCCAGTGTTTACGATGGTATATTTCAAACTTTCCTTCTGTTATTTATTTATTTTTTTTGGTTGTATTGGGGACTGAAGTCAGAAACTTCTGCTTGCTAGGAAGGCATGCTACCTCTTTAGCCACTCTGCCAGCCCTGTACTGATCTTTTCTTTTAAAAGGGAAAAAAATCTTGACGACCTCAGCAATAAGGTCAGAGACCAGCACATTCCAATTTGAAACTTGACAAATAAATCTTATTCAATTATGTGTATTTTAATGGTGCATTATCACTACAGAAGTGTTTTGTTTATAAAATTTGCAACAATAATTTCTAATATTATTAACAAATAAAAACTAGAAATTAATTTTTTCCAACTAGCAGATACTGGAAAATATACCCAAGTTCATCTTAATTATGCTTTTAATAGGGGATTTGTCCCAGAAGGCTTAGAATTATTAACTCCGTTTGGTCTCTTTTCTTTACCTTAGTCGGGTTGGTTACATTATGACATTAATTATTAAACCGTACTTTTACACATGTTGTTAGCTATTTGGTAGATGCCCTCAAGATAAATCCTCTAATACTTATCCTTGATTACCAACAGGCTATGTTCCTTTCTTTGGCTTACACTGTATCACCCCCTAGTGTTATGTATGATGCTTGCAGTCAATACATATTGACGAATTTCTCTGCTTTGTTGAAGGAATCTGTAGATAAACACCTTCCTGGTTTACAGATTAGGATCCCAAGAAATTTATCTAAATTCATTAGATTCCAAGGTCAAAGGGCAGTATACATATAAATCTTCAAAACATAGAGGAGGTATCGATTATACTATGACATGTTGTAAAGGTAATTTTCCAAAGTCAGTAGACAAAACAAATTCTGAATATCAGGATACACATGTGATAATTATTGTTTTCCTCTGCTGAACTTTTTAGGCATACATCAATGTTTAAAACAATTCAGTAAAAAAAATGGAGTAGCAAATCACAAAGGAGTCAGTTCTAGTTCAGTGTGCTGAATATTTCTTGATTATTTTGTTTTGCTTCATAAAGATATCTATGGTTTAGAAGTTAACAAATTTGCTTTTTAGCATATTGTTTATAACAATTCCAACTTGATCACTTATCTGTTATTTGACATGGATGTTGCAGATTTTATCAGTTCTTGATTTTCCCTAGTTAGTGTTTCTCTAAGTTTTATCAATTAATTCTTCAGTTTGTTCAACAACATTTTTGGAAACATCAATGCCTACTTATCCAGTGTTCCACATCTTCATGAATGCCCCAGAAGTGCTGAAAACTCATGCACACACTTCTTTCTAACAATATGAGTTTCCCTTTGTCATTAACTTTTTTTTTAACCTTAAGGTCCTCTTTGTGTTTTGTTTTGGCAGTACTGTGTTTGAACCCAGGGCTCATGCTTGCTAGTCAGGCACTCTACCACTTTAACCATACCTCCAACCCGGTCAGATAGTAACATAGGGTTTCATAGATTAGTATTCACGTTTGGTATATCATTTTCCGTTTCTTTAGTTTCAACCTTTCTCTATGATTTTGACATGTCTGTATCCTTATATTTTATTATTTATGTCCAATTCCTTATACTTTAGATCTTTCTTTAATCCTTATACTTTGGGTATATAATCCAATCTATCTTTATCTCTTAATTGTGGCATTCAGTCTATAAATGCAGTTATTATGACACATTAATACAATGTATACCTGAGTGTATAAATTGGCATGTCTAATATAACATTTTTACTAAGTCCCATCAGTTGCTTGCTTCCCTCTTTTCTTTTCTTTTCCAGTGTTGGGGATCAAACCGAGAACCCTGCACATGCTAGGGAAGTACTCTACCACTGAGCTACATCACCAGCCCTCTTTCCCTCCCTCTACTGATCTAGTGCTTTTGTTTTTGCTGTATTGAGTTAGTTTCTATTCTTTTAATCATTACCAGAGATTATATGTTTGATTTGTAGTTTGACTTTCTAAATAATAAAAACCTTAGAGCATTTAACACTATTTTCCCCTTCCCAATCTATAGGCTGCTGTTTTAGCACATTCTAATATTACCCCTCCAAAGTTATTACTATTATTCATGTATTCAATATGCACTTGTATTTACTTATATATTTCCCCCTTTTGTTGATTTTCATTCCCACCTACAACTTCCAGTGTCCTCCATGGATTATTTTCTTTCTTTAAAATGTGAGTGTGGTAGTGACACATTCTATTTTGTTATTGGAATTTATCTCATATTCTACAATCAATGAATATAGAATGTGAAGCGCTTTCAAGATATAAACCTATCATCTTCTAGATTCCATCATTGTTAAGGAATCAACAGTCTGTCTCAGTGCTGCTCCTTTATTACCTGCATTTCAGCTATTTCTTTTTAGTATTCAATAATAATATGATGTTCTTTGGTGCATTCTGAATCTGTGGCTTGACATTCCATTGGTTTTGGCAAACTCCCAGCATTACAATTTCTTTTTTTTGCTGCACATGTATTAGAATGCCCCACTGTAGCTCCTATGTCTCTTACACTTACATGTTCTTTTCCATTGTTTTTGTGTTTCTGGGTTTCTTTAACCTATCTTTTAATTCTATTTGCTTCCCTCTTACACTGCATCTAATTTCCTGTTAGATGCATCCATGGAACTCTAATTTTTAGTTATTAAAGTTTTCAATGTAAGGATCATTGTTTTTTAGCAAGGAGGAATAAGTACTAGTATTTTATAGCACACCTGGTGACTATAGTTTACAACAATTTACTATGTATTTTGTAAGAACTAGAAGACAAGTGTTTGAAGATTCCCAAAGAAATGCTAAATGTTTAAGGAAACAGAAATGCTAATTACCCTGATTTGACCATCATGCAGTATATACATGTAGCAAATTATCACTGTACTCCATAAACTTAAAACAAGAACTGTCACCTTTGTAGTGAAATTCTTAGTGTCATCTTCTGTTTTTTGACCATATTAAGCAGTTTATTTTTAAGTCAATGTCTGATAACTCCATTACTTGGATATCCCGTAGGGCTGTTTCAATTACCTATTATTTCTCTTGATTTTTAAATCAAATTTTCTTGTCCCCTTGTATGCTTGGTTACTTTTACTTGGGAATCGGACATGGTATACAGGATGTTATAATTTGAAATTTACATTTTATATGTGTTACTGGAGTTTGAATTCTGTGGGGACTTGTGCTTGCTAGGCAGGTATTCTACCACTTGAACCAGTTATTTTTCAGATAGTCTCATTTGCTGGCCTCAGAATGTGATCCTCCTAGCTAGGGCTCCCACATAATGGGGATCACAGGACCAAGATGGAGTCTAACTTTCTGCATGGACTGGCCTCAAACTTTGATTCTCCCAATCTCTGCCTCCCAAGTGGCTGGTATTACAAATGTAAGCTACCATGCCTGGTCGAATGCTCTCTTTTTTCAGAGAGGATTTACATTTAAAATATAAATATAGGCTGCTAGAGAGCTAATAATTCTAGATTAACTATATCTAATCATGGTTTAAGATGTTTTGGAGCCCATCTTTAGTCCAAATGAGGACATTTACTTCTTGTTCACTCCTACTTCTAGGATGTAACCTCTGGAGTTATAGCCATACTAGTTCTTCATACTAGTTCTCTCATCAAATCAAAGGGAGAGAGAATACCCAGCCAAAAATCAGGGCGCAACCTTAGAGAATCAGATGCTTTGAAACATCTGATTTGGTAAGGCTTCTGGCAGAAAACAGATGGAACACTCAAATGGATTAATTGAGAGTTCAATGGTATGTAAAAATTTCTGTCATTGTAACAAAATATTCAAGACAATCAGTTTAGTAAGGGAAAAGGTTTATTTTGGTTCATGGGTTCAGTCTATGGTCACTTGGGCCCCATTGCTTTTGGGCCTGTGGCAAGGCAGTATATTATGGCAGGGGCTGTGTGTAGGTTAAGAGCTGCTCACCTTATGGCAGCTGGGGGGGGCAAAAGAGGAAGAGAAGGGGTGAAGATCCCAATACGCTCCTCAAGGGCATACCCCAGTGACCTACCTTCTTTTATGCCCATCCTCTTAAAAGTTCTACCACCTCCCCAAAACATCACAGGCTAGCAACCTAGCCTTTAACACAGACCTTTGGAGGATATTCACCCAAACCACAACAAACAGTGTCAGCAAGGTTAAGAGAAATCAACAATGGATGAACTCTTTAGGACAAGTAATGGGGAGTCATTACCATCACTATGGCTGAAGGAATAAAGAAAGAGAATGGCTACAAAGTTCTCAGAAAGCTGGTGGAGTGGCTGAAGTAGTACAGCACCTGCCTTGCAAGCGTAAGGCCCTAAGTACAAGCCCCAATACTGGGAAAAAAAAAAAATCAGTTTCAGAAAAAAGAGTAGCTGTAGATAAAGGAACAACCTTGTGGCCTTCTATAAAAATCTCCCTAAAGCAACTCTGCAAGGAGGAACAAAGGAAATAAATGACTCCACTTTCCTCTCATCTGCTAGTCCCTGTGCTGGTGCTATTTACTGAACCTAACAAAACCAGAGAACAAGGGAACCCATTGGTACAGTCCATAGAAGGCAGAGAATCTCCTGGAGTTCACAGTGGGAAAGACTGGTAGACCTCCTTTTCTGTTGGTTCAGTGGTATAATGGGCCCAAATGATCAGAAGACTCTCAATATTTCAGTTTAAATGTAGCAAAGTTATAGTGCCTAGGCACTGCTTTCTTAGGCACTAAGACCTCCAAGCTCATCGAAATCAAGATTGCAAGCCAGGGAAACAAAAACACCTTCAGTGGGTCAATTGGTGTAATTCTCAGTGGGTTGAGTCCCATCTCCATCACTTGGTTTCTTGACACTTGAATCCTGGATGTGGTATAGCACCACATGCTGGTAGATTTAAGGTACATAGTGTATCTGCAGGACAGTACCTTATCCTCAGTGAACTAATTCCCAGCTGGTGCTGTAAATGAGCTTTTAGCAAAACATTAAGTCTACAAAGCAAGCTGTCTGGATGTTTGGGGTTCACAGTAAAAACAAATTATTTCCATGACAGTGAGCCTACTGTTGCCATTCCTTCACTTCTTTACTGTTAGACTGTAATACTGCAGGGAATATCACAACAGTGGATAAAGCATTCTGCAGATATACTGCAGTTAAGACAAATACAGTAATATAGTTCAAACACTTTTTTTGGCAGCAATGAGGATTGAATCTTGGGGATTTACACGTTAGCTGGCACTCTACCACTGAGCTAAATACCTGGCTCATGTTTACCCTTAAGATGATATAATGAATGGATTAATAAACTACAATAGATATACATGTGTATGTATATACATATATACACATGTGTGTGTAATGGAATTCAGCCATAAAGAATGAAATTGTGTCATTTGCAGGTAAGTGGATGAAACTTCAGATTACTATGTTAAGTAAAGTCAGGTTCAGAAAGACAGAATATGTTTTCTCTCATATGTGGAAGACAGACCCAAATACAAAAATCATGTTTGCAATAATGGGACTGTTAGAGGAAACTACAGGAGGAAGGAAAGAAGAAAATGACAGAAAGTGAATACAAATACATACCATCTGTGTAGGAACGAGACACAATGAAACATGCTGTTGGACAATACAGGGTAGAGGGAAAAATGTGTAAGGAAGAGTATAGAGGGGGTTATACTGATTAAAGTTCAATATATTTACAGGTGAAATACCAAGGCAAAACCCCACTGGAAAATGAACCAAGGCACTAAAACAATGGACAGGAATGTAAAATAGGTCACGTTAAGGGAGCACACTCATAAGACGAAGAGGGTAAAGTAGCAAACAAGAGCTACTTTTGAAATGGTTACAGAGCAAGGCACGGTGTAGATTCCTGTAATCCCAGCCACTTGGGACGTGGAGATAGGATCACAGTGTAGACTGGTCTTGGGCATTAACAGGAGACCCTATTCAAAAACTAAAGCAAAAAAGGCCAGAAGCATGGCTCAAGTGGTAAAGTGCCTGCCTAGCAAGTGTGCAACCCCAAGTTCAAAACTATGCTGCCTCTGCCCCTCCCCCACAAAGACAGAATAGGCCACTAATTAAAAATGCTGGTTAACAACAAATTCCCAGTGGTGTGGTTTGAATGTCCTCTCCAAAACTCCAGTTGAAATTTAATTCCCATTGTGATGGTATTGGCAGTTAGGACCTTTTATGTTTTAAGTCATTAGGAATGACAGTTCCTTTCCCTTCTGGTCAAAAGTATTCCAGGCTTCAGGTTGGTGGAGTGGTTCAAGTGGTAAAGTGCTTGCCTAGAGTATGAGGCCCTGAGTTCAAACTCCATTACCACCGAAGAAAAAAAAAAAAGAGAATTCCAGGCTTCCTCAGCCTGAACCTCTTCTTTTCCCTGATACAACTCAAGTGTTTGCTCGTTCCTCTAATTCCTACCTTGGCCCTCAAACACCACTCCTCACACACCCTTCACCAAAACACAGCACCAGTGGGTCCAAAATATTAGTTCTCTTTCCTTTCCAAGATCCAGGGTCATTAGATCTTGTGAGTGCTCTAGATCCAATTTTAATTTGTTTGGGGGTAAAATCTATTACACCCTTTTTATAGATGAGAAAACTGAAGTTCATGTCACCACCACAATGTATTTAATAAGGGAAGCAGACTGCAACAATAAAAACAATTAATTTGCAGCACTGGAGACTGAATGATTTCCTCTACGAATATTTGTATTTAATCTGTGTGTAAACTGGATGGAAAGATAAATTGCCTGTTTTGCATGTTCTTGCTGAGGATGAGATATTTAGCACAATGCTTGTCACATAAAATAGAATCAAATACCAATTCCTTCTTTGCTAAACCAGATAAAATTTGTAAAGTGTCTTATAACTTATTGGTCCAGATTTTTTCTATAATTTAACTATTAGTAAATTATTATAACCTACTTCCTGAATTTGATCCACTTAAGATAAAAAAAAAAAACTAAAGTTTAAAAAAGGCTTACCTTACCCAAGATGACACAGCTATAGTGTAACAGAGTAAGAAATTTGAACTCCTACTTCACTCCAGAAACCTGCCCACTATTTTTTTTTAAGTGCTGGGGAGCTGAACCCAGGGCCTTCTGCATGCCTAGGCAAACAAACACTCTACCAACTGAGCTATATTCCCAGTCCCCAGACCACACAATCTTAGCCACTATACTACAGTTTTCTTATTCTTCTCTCATTTCCACATGTAATAGCTCCCCAATTTTATAAAGACATTTTGCAGTTCTAGAAGGGAAAAAAATCATTTTGATTGGAAATGCCTCTTACCATAAACCTTCCACAGCCAGTTTTCAAGTTTAAGAAGGCATGCTATTTCATCTCTGCTAAACTGTACTTTTAGGACAGTAATCAAATTCATACTACAGAGGATAGTCAACATACACTGGCCTATGAACGGTATCCACCTTCAGCTAATCCCTTTTGTTTACTAAAACCCACAAGAACATCTATGGGTCCTTGCTATTAGCCATACCATTCTCTCTCCTTACATTACCCTCAAGACCTAGAGTCAACTGTGACATGATGTTAAGTTTGACCACTGACTCATGTTGACTGATGTACCCACACATATACAACCAGTTTCCCTTCCTATCACAGATTTTGGCCCAAAATGCAATCAATAACAAAATGACTTTGTATCCCAAAGACAGTAACATTAAACTGTTTAACTTTCTGAGTGCTGGTTGCAACATTTCAAAATTGCTTGTTATTTCTGTATTTCCAATCTTAATTAGGTCCTTTTTTTTTTTTTTTGCAGCACTGGGGTTTGAACTCAGGGCCTCATGCTTGCTATGCAGGCGCTCCTACCACTTGACCACTTGAGCCACTCTGCCAGCCCTTTTTTGTGATATTTTTTTGAGACAGGGCTCGCAGACTATTTGGGACCATTTGCCGAGCTGGCTTCAAAAAGCGACCCTCCTTATCTCTGCCTCCCAAGTAGCTAGGATTACTAAGCCACCAGCACCCGGCTTCAGTTCCAGTTCTTGACTATAGAACTTGATCTGTAGTCCCCATCAAATATCAATATCCATCTCCACACCTAGAACAAAACATGCAATAAACAAGATGCACTTTTTGGCTGCATCCATACAAATATTTAGGACACAATGAGAGGAACTCTTAACTTATAGTTAAGAACACAATGCCCATAAAGCTCTCACACATGACTGAGTCTGGGTGGCATGAAGAACTCTTGCCTGCTCAATGCCAATCATTGGGCAGAGAATAACATTTTGGATAGCACTTAATGCATAAACTTTTTAATGCTGTAAAATATAGCTGAAAATTAAATGGTACTTTTTCAGGGGAATTAAGGGACAGTCTATCAAGTCCAAAGCTTTTTGATGTATGCAAGTTTTCAAAAAGAACTTTCCAATCGATAGGCAAAGTATAACCAGAACCTGTCTAGATAATATGAAATTTCTACACAGGTCTGTTTACTGAACTGAATACCAGTCAGGAATTCTGGTCTAAAAAGGAACAAAGATTCTTTTTGACTGATGTCATTCTCTTGATTTTGTATTGAAATATTAACTTGTTTTGGATTTAGATGATATAATCCAGTAATGACTGGGGAAAGGGAAACCAGGTTTTTGAGATTCATCTTGAACCCAGGCTAGTTTTGAACTTCTGGGATCAAGTAAAGCTTGCATTCAGACTAATCTTACTTAGAATGCAGTAAATAGTTTCTGGAGGGCAAAAAAACCACTTTTCTCATTTTAAAACATTGATATAATGTTCAACTAAATGACTCAGAACCAAAGGTTCAGAAAACCCACTGCAAAAACAAGCCAGTAAGAATAACACAAGATGGGTATCGTTAAAATGGGAAGTCGAATAAGGACTGAGCCCTCAGATATGAGGCAGCTTAATACAGTTAAGAACAGAGATGGGGAGTCTTTGTTTCCATTTCCTGCATGGGGAACAGGAAATGTTTCTCTTTCCCTCCCCCATATCTTGTCCATACTTTATTCACTAAAATCCTTGCTTAAAAAAAAAAAAAAACCCACAGTAGAGGCATCACTTGTTATAAAAGCAAGATCACATTTGCTGATATTCAAATGTACCTACTAGGTACAAGGAATGGTCCCAAGTACTGAGGACACTCAGTAGTATAATGAACCAAGCTGTTCAAACAATAACTCAAAAGAAGAAACCACATTCTAATCCAGCAAGAGCTTGACCCAGTAGGGAATACTGCTCACAGGTGATATTTATTCTGGAGCCAGCACTAGAGAACAGATAAAGGCAAACATCTTAAGAGCAAGAAAGCCAGTAAAGGAAAAGGAAAGTCATGTTTTTACCAGTAAGAAATAAGTCTTTGGAATAGATGATAAATACCACTTCGGAGGCTTCTGAAAGGTCTACACAAGATGATGGCTTAGACATGGTTAAGTGAAACTGGCAAAATTGGCAGATTTAAACAAACAGAATAAAGGTGCTAAATCAAGGATACTGTTACATAATCATAGAACTAATTGTAACTCAAATTCCTCCAAGAAACTTCATGTTACTCACTTGAACTCAGTCCTATAAACCTTTTTGCTTAAACTGAAAAATGGATGATGGCAAACATCTGCAAAACCTGTTGTGCAACTGTTTCTGCAGACTGTATAATGTAGTCAAACAAAACATTAAGAGGCAGTTTAAGTATTTCTTTAGAACACAATCTTGTACAACATGTATCAATGGACACACACCTGACCTGTAAGAGACCAGATTATGACAATCCCTCTCACCAAACTTCCAAATCAAATTAGGACTCCAAGGCAATTTTGTTACATAAATTAACCCATTTTATTGTAAACCAGGGATGTCTCAAATGGTAGAGCTTCTACTGGTCTTTTAATTCCTTCAGTCTTCTGATGGCAGACTTGACTGTGACTGCTGAAGTGGTGCTGTTAAGAAAAATGCAGTTTCCAAAATAACTAAGTGTGTTAACCTATGAAACAAGTAAATGTCTTACTACTTACAATCCTAGTCTTTCTGAATTTCTCCTGGAAAGAATTATACTGACAGGTTGCTCTAGTAATACTTTGCTACAGTTAACTCAAAAGACTTAAAAATAAGACCACTGTTCAGAAGTTAGTGGTTCATAAACTCCATGAGAGTACCCTTTCAGAGCCATGTCTTCAGGCTCTTACAGAACCAGAAAGCAACCTCATGCTTCTGTTTTTCTTTTTCAGGGCACTGGGATTGAACTCAGGGCTTTGTGCTGAGCAGGCAAGCACTAACATTTGAGAGATATCCCCAAGCCCTTCACCTGATTTCTCATACAGCATTAAAACAGGATTGACTGCTCAAGAGGGTGATCTAGACTCATTCAAAAGAATGGGTAGATCAGAGTAAACCAGTTATTTTTATCAACATGGTACAGTAAGATAGCAAACTTTTCTAAGAAGTCAGGACTTAAATGATAATGACAAAGTTTATCAAAGGGCTGGGTGTAGCTCAGTGTTAAGAGTACTAGCAAGTGCAAGGCCCTGGGTTTGATCCCCAGCACAAGGAAGTTTTACCACAAAATTCAGGGACTACACCCAAAAATCAAGTGACTACTCTGCATGCTACATGTATGAATGTTCACTTGCTTTACTGTGAGAGGTGAGCACCCTTGCCCATTTTCCCTTTTGCTACTATAAAACTAAAGGTGCTTAAATATACACCTATGTTATCATTTTAACATTACCCAAACTTCTGCAGTTGTCAGTTGAAGTGTAAACTAAATTTAAAAGCAATTCCCGGGCTGGGGATATAGTGGTAGAGTGCTTGCCTATGATTTACAGGCTCTGGATTCAATCTGCACACACAGACAAATCAACTCCTTCATCACACCATGTTATGTGCCAGTGGTGTTGGACAGCGTATGTCTACAACACTGGCTGGAGGAAGGCAGATTCTAAGACTTCAGGGACAATATTAGAGACCGTAGAGGGTGGCTTTAATTTTTCACAAACAGGGTAAGGTTAAGACTCAAAGCAACAGATAGGCTGAGATAAGCAAGATCACTTAACCCTGTCCTAGTCACAATGCCGTGAACAATATTGTTTAGAATGACAAAAGTGTGGTGGTACAAATGGCCTGTTTTCCATATCCTGACCTCTGTAACTATCTTTATAAAAACAACCTGCAGTGTAAGTCAAGAGTACAAATTCAGAGCCCTCCAATGGACTTGCACAACGTCATAAGGTTCACAACAACCGAATGACTATAAAATTCTAAACATGTGAATAAGACTGCCAATTTTTATTTCAGTAGCTTCATTTCTATTATTTGAGTAACTAAAAGTAAACCAACTCTGAAGAATTTAGCAGGTGAAAGAAAAAGCCTAAGTATCTTTACTTTCCTAGTCTTCTCCAAGGGTTTAAAAACTAAACTATCCTGTGCCAATCTGTATGATCCATGGATTTCCAAATACCACAAAAAAAAAAAAAAAAAAAAAAAAAAACCCTCACTTGTAAGTCCAGGCACCACCAGCCACCGTTTTCATGCAGGAACCACAATGCCAGATTCCCACAGCCCGTCTCTTCATCTTGGTCTATAAAAGAAAATTAATTTTAACCATAAACTTCACAAAAATCTTTTCAAGTTTTCAGGAGTGTAAATCATCCGAGAAAAATCAACTTTTGCACGGTAAACAATCAAACACTTATTAAAGAAATCTCTTGCTACCCCAGTAGGATGTTAGGAGCACAAACTAGACCTCTTGGGCGCCGACACAGAAACATCAGTAAAAACAACCCGTTAAACTCATTTTCTAGTTTAGGGTGCGGCTCCCCGCCCCCCGCAATCATTTTTCTTTTAGTCCCTAATGGTTTTCAAGTTACCGACAATCCTACCTCAAAACTGATCAACAGTGTGCGCAATTCCCAGTTCTCACCAGCTCTCAGCGTCTCCAAACCCCCTTAAAAGAGGCCTCCCCCACCCCTATCAGAGACCATCTTACTTTGCCACAGAAGGAGCAGGTGTACTTGGCGTGCTGGCTGATTTCAATTTTCTTCACCATTTTCCGGAGGGAGGCACCATAGCGAGTCCCGTATTTACCAACGATCCCGACCTTCTTGGTGCGTTTGGCCTGTTAACACCGAGGAAAGGGACAGAACAGCGGTATTTACAGTTGGGACCCCGGTCCCGGCGCCTCCCCAGACTTAGTTTTCCCCAAGGTCAACGTCGCAAGACCAGCGTCCGGGGGGACCAGGTGCACCGCGGGCCCGCACAACGCCGGCCCGCTGACCAGGCCCCGGCAAACCGCCCCCGCCTCGCCGCCTGGGCTGCGTCCCAAGGTGGAGTCTCCAGGCGCGGCGAGGGAACGAAGGCCGAAAAGGACACTGGACAAGGCAGGCGGGTAGAGGCCGCTGCGGGCGAAGAACCGAGAAAAGAAGAGATGCGGATGGATAGAGATTTATGCCGCAGAAAGACCAACACTCACCATGTCGCTGCGATGGAGGGCCGAGCCAGAGAGGAAGAAAGGCTCTGCGCAGGCGCGGTTTTAGGCGGGCGAGCGGAAGTGACCCCGGGGGCCTAGCTAGGAACTCAACTCTATGGTCTGGAGGTTTCCCTGCACTTCACTTCACTTACCCCATTCACCAGCCATAGCAACCAACTATAGCAGGAGCACATCTACGTCATTTTACACTGATCACTGAAGCCTACAAAGCAGGGGCGAATTTCTCCATGCTGCCATTTATAGCGGGTTTTAAGTGAAAAACAGGTTTTAAGTCACTTGCTTACTGGCACTTGGCTTAGAGGAGTCATAAATCTTTTATCTTTGTGATTCTGAACCTCATTGCTTTCCCCACGTCGTACTTTCTATGTCCTCAGGCCTTGTGCAGGATGCTGAACACAGTGGTGACTGAAATCCAAGACTCCACTCTCAGGACTAGTTGCAGTCCAGCTTGGATGCTGTCATGGGGTCACACTGAGGAGTTCTGAAATTTCACTGGTCAGAGCTCTGGAAGAAAGGAATTGGTTCCACCAATTCCTTCAATAGCCTGAAGTTCTAGAGAAAATCTGATTAGAAGGCTTGGAGGAGTTAATAGTCACATGGAGTGTGGCCTTTTAGCTTCCCCCTGGGGCTCCCTAGTTCCCTTGGCCTGTTCCTGCCTCATTTCAGAATCCACTCTCTTGGCCCTATCCTGTGCTGTCAGGCCAGAAGCCTTAATCTCCAACATCTCTTTGTAACCACAGTCTATTATCTGTCCTCCAAGCTCTAGCCAAAGGGTCAGCAGGGAAAATTCCGTTTCTGATTCAGGCCAAGAAGGGACTAGACAAATATTTCTTCATGTAGAACACACACTAGAAACTTACTGACTTTTCTCAGGCAACACCTTTCTCAGGGGATGACAAGAGGAGAGGAAGGTCAGAAAACAATGGAGTAAAAGTGTAAAAGAAGGCTAGGGAGGTAGTGCATTGATAAGAGTTCTTGCCTAGCATGTGCAAGGCCCTGGGGCTTTTGAGCTTGATAGGCAGGAACTATACTGCTTGAGCCATACCTTCATCCCTTTTCTGTTGGGTTATTTTTGTGATAGAGTCTTCTTTGTCCAGGTCAACTTGGACCATGATCCTCCTATTTTAAGCTTTCTGCTATAGCTGGATGACAGGCACATGCCCCCATGCCCAGCTCTTTCCATTGAAATGGAGTTTTGTGAACTTTTTGCCTGGGCTGGTTGAAATTTTGATCCTCCCATTCTCAGCCTCCTAAGTACCTAGGATTACAGGCGTGAGCCATCAGTGCCTGGCTAAGAATCCATAACTGAAGGACCAAAAAAGACTGTGAGAGCTGCAAGGCATTGTGGGATTACTTGGACTTGTTTCAATCAGAACTCTGGTAACAAGTAGTTTCACTTCACAAAGGAGAATATTAATGGTGTCAAATAATTTTGCATGTATTCACATTCCCTTACAATTATACTGAAAGCAACTTACAGATAGCCACACACATCATATTGTCACTTCCTCAGAGAAGTGACTGATTTGATACCATACAGAGAATCACAGGTGCTCAAGGACAACAGAAGTGGCAATAACAAGGTCAGCTGGCATTGTTGAAAGGTAATGCATGGTAAGCACAGTCTGAGTGTTTTCCATGTATGTTCCCATTTAATTTTCATTATGATCCTTCAAGATAGGAAAAATAATTATTTTCATTATTAAGATAAAGAAGTCTCATGTAATGGTTAGAATAAGCTCTAGAATCAGATTGGCCTCAAAGCAGGACTCTGCTACTTGTCAGTTGTGGGATCACTGACAAGTTATTTTATTTTTCTAGATGTTGGTGTCCTCCACTATAAAATCTGGATAATTATCATACCTAGTTCATAAAGTTGTTGTGAAGAGTGAATGAGTTAAATGTATGGAAAGTATTTAACACAGTGTCTGGAACATAGTAAATACTGTACAGTTGTAACTATTGCTATTATTACTCCAGATAAAGAATCTAAGGCTCAGAGAACTTTGCCTAATATCCCACAGCAATAGATGGTGGAACTAAAATGCAAGTCTAAGTTGTCCAACCTCAAGTCAGTTCCCTTAGTTCGTGGTGTATACTAATACAAGTCATAATATTTATTACACTGAAAAGCAAAATACAAAATGTACTTGTATTAGAATCAGGTCCCTGGCATTAAGTTCAGGCCAGGTTCTATAACTACCTTGTGGTATGGCTTTGGGTGAGCCACAGTCCCTGCTTACAGAACCACTGTGCTTGTTTACATTGACCAGATGACCTCCAAGTTTCCATTTACTTCCTCTCTTCCAAAATTTGGAAGCAAGAAGAACTTCCAAACTTTGAGTGCTACTGGGGCAATGACTGACAATGCAATTTGTATTATCACCTTCTTACACATTTCTATGTAACAAAAGCAGCTCTATTTTTATTCTCCCCAATCTGTTACTCCAGTTCTGGCTGTGTAAATCCAAGGAGGATAAAAAGCAAAAAGTCTACTTTATGTGATAACAAGTAGTAACTATTTCCACTAAATTCATTTTTATCTACACATATTTCTGTAATTTTTAATAATTTTTATCATGTACATGGATTAATTTTATAATCTGAAGAAATTACCATTTAAAAATAACTCCAACAACCCTAATGGCAATCAGGACCTAACTCCTAGATCTTGGTTTCTCATATCTTTGTCCAATAAAAATAACTAGTGCTCATTGGAAAAGTGATTAATTCCAGGACCATGGTAGAAAATATGAAGTATGAACACCTTTAGTGTCAGAAAATAAGGAAATGTTCAAAGAAACCAGAAAGCCTTACATTGATGGGGGTATGTCAAAGAGACACAGGAGCCAAATGAAAGGCTCCCAGTGAGCAAAGTTAGAAAAAACTGAGCATGAAATAAAGTAGTGTTGTGTTATAAACCAAAGCATAAAATAAATATATGTGAATCCAAACAGACAGAAATAAATGATTGAAAAAATGATAGAAGAATCCCAAATAATTTAGATGGATTTCTTGTTTGAGGGGACTCTCTGTTAAAGGAGTCCCTAGTCCTTGAATGTAGGTAGTGCAGTATCTTCCTTCTAAAGAGGACAGACAGCATGAAAAGGGGAAAAGAGTGATTTTACAATAGAGAATCCTGACAAGCACCACCTCAGCTGAGTGATCAAGGTCAACATCAACATGGTGAGTTGTGTTGATAGTATATATACTACAACTTTATAGAATCATTAAGTGCACCACAGTGTCCTGAAACAGAAAAAAAAAAAAAAAAGAAATTTGGTAAAAATCAAGACGATCTGATGGACTAAACCAGGGGATTAACTTATAATAATGCATCAATATTGGTTCATCAATTGTAAGAAATTTATATGGTACAATGTATGTCAACCATAGGAAGACCTAGTGAGGTATATAGCAATGTTCTGTACTACCTCCTTAGTTTTTCTTTTTGGTGGGACCAGGGTATAAACTCAGGGCCTCATGCTTGCAAAGTAGGTGCTCTATCACTTGAGCCACACCTCCAGTCTCAGTTTTTCTATAACTCTAAAATTGTTCTAAAAATTAAAGTTTAAAATCACCACCACTACCCAAGTTTACCACAATTGACTTCACAAAGGCAGGGCCTATGGTATTGATCGCTGCATCCCAGGACCTAGCACAGAACCTGACATGTGAGGGGTCATAAATAACAATTCCCCATTTGACAAATGGTACCATTCCTTGGTACCATGGAATAATGATGGCGGGTTCATAAAGAGTTTTATATATTTGGGTTTCTCTGTCTTAAAGATCAATCTACTTACTCCAGAACTAAAAAAAGACTTGAGAGATATTCTAGCCTAACTAGGAACTGAGGCCCAGGGAAATCTAGTGACTTGCCCAAGGTCACACAGCCAGTGACTTCCATATCTGTGTTCTTCCTAATGTATTACAAGATTCAGGTGTCCAGAACGTAGAATAGCATAGACCTCCTTAGTGTCAGGAGGATGAAGTAAGTTTCACAAAGTGGGCGTTTGTCTACGGTGGGGATTATTAATGCCCATCTGATTTCCAGGTTTTCTGATATCTTGTCAATCTGTCTACCATGCTCAAGGAACAGACTATAGCAGGTCTTCTTTCCACTTTCCTTAAAAATATGTTTATCTCTTTTCTTCTTAATGTCTTTAGCTTTGGTACAATGAAACCACTACAGTCATGGCAACTGCCACTTGAGGCCCACAAAGGGAGCAGATATTTTCAAGGTGTCTTGGAGCAATTACAGGCTTCACACCCCTTCTGCCCCCTTAGGGTAGAAAAATGGTAGAGGCTAAGGGAGCAGCCCCTCCTCCCCAGAAAGGAAATGATCTGCATCCCAAGGATGACATGTGCAAAGCTCTCCATTAAAACTATACCTGTCTCCAGAAACTATACATTAAAACAAAAGCAGTCATAGAGGACAAACAAACAGGACTGGAGTGTTGAGAGACAGGCACTCACAATAGCCACCCTGTTCCAATCTGGGCCTCTCAGCTAAGCAGGAGTGGTGCTCAGCTGTCCCAGGCATGTGGGCAGTTACAGCAACCTGGTGCTGGGGCAACCCAGAAGAGCTCTCCATGCTGGCTCTTGAATCTAATTCAGATTACCCTTAGCAAATTTACCGCCTCCCCTGCATAGCCTTCTGTCTCTGGCATTTAGGGAGGACTAAGAAAGAGAGAGCAAGAGAAGAGAGAGTGCATGAAGAAGAATGCTACAGAGCAGCTGAAAATGAGACATAATATAATAGGAGGAAAATTGTTCATGTTCAGAATAATTTTGTCAAAACTGAACAATTCTCTTTAAATAGCAAGCTTGAGAATGTACAAATAGCACTCTCATGAAATCAGCCCTAAGTGACTTCAGAAAATTGTGCCTTTCATAAAGTCTCAATTTGTCTTATCTATGGGCCAGTAAATCTCCATCGCCATTAGAGGACCATCAGATGTATAGGACATTCACTGCAATGCGTCCCTGTAAAAGTCTCAGTAAAAATCTCTTCTGAGTCACCCCTGCTCTTTAGGAGCACTCAAAGTTCACTTTTTGCCTCTCAAAAAATAAATAAGTTTAAAGTCACCTCCAGAGAGATATCTTTTAGCTTCAGAGAAGAATTCTCTTGGGACATGTGGAACATTTTATTCTTTGAAGAAATCTGAGACACGTGTCATGCCCAATTCATCTCAAGCTGGAGACACAAAGAGTTTATCTTGGAGTTTCAGGCACCTGCTGCCAGGTGGCTGCAGAGAAGACCCAAGCCTGCACAGCATTGTCCAGAGCCCTCTAGACCAAAGGCCACAGGCAAGAGCCAGCTGAGTAAGAGGAGGTGAGGCCTCCACAGCCAGTCCTGGACACTGAGAAAGAGCCAGGGTGTGAATTCAGGTGCAGGTGTTCTTTCCTTTCTTCCTTCTCTCTTCAAATTCTCTTTAAAATCAGTGTAGTTGTTGTGAGTGGGCATTTTCCAGAGCTCTTACACTGGTAATGCATTCAGCAGGATGGGAGCAGTTTCTTCGCCTCTCTTAAAGGTAGAACAATATGAAACAGTGGCCAATATATCATGTGAAATGAGCCAATTCAGTATGACAAATGTGATACAATTTTTGTAAAAATAAGCTCTGTGTATACAAGGAAAAAGTCACAAATGGCTCCATCCCAGATTATTTATATTAATTAATACCTCTAGGAAGGAGGGCTGGAGGTGAGATGGAGGAGAATGCAGTACTTTCAATTTTTTTTTTGCTTATAATATACATTTCTAGGTTATTTTTTGCATCAAATATATAATACTGAAGAGAAGACCCTGCAGAATAGAGAGTGAAAGGACAATCTTTTCAATAAGTGGTACTGAGATAAATGCATCTCCATATGGGAAAATTAACTCACCCCAAGTATGTAAACAAACGCCAGGTGAGTTGTAGATCTAAACATTAAAGGCAAAACCACACAGCTTCCAGAAGACAGTATTTTTTATCCTTGGGGTTGTGGTTCCATGACCATATATATTTTATAATATTTTGTTAAGCTGCATATTGTTTTTTTAACTTTTTGCATATTTCATCCTCAAAAAGGAGGGGTTAAAAAAGAAGGAGTGATTAGCCCTCAATAAAATCTATTGAATGGGAGTGAGATGGAATGTGGGCAGAGAAAGCTGAAAAATCAAAAAACTGTTGGCTGCCATAATACTCAAATGCCTATGTCCCACAAACTTCTCCATGCTTTTTGTTAAGATTAGGAATCCCTTTCTTTCACTGAGACCCCACAAGTGAAAACAAAACCAAAACCAAACACAGATATGCAGGTGTTTGGCTCCAGTTAAGCCTTTCCAAGCCACTTCTTCTGTTGGTAATCCTGAACTTGGTGAGAAGTGAGAGGATGTGTAAACATAAAGTCAAATTTGTTTCTTCAAAAAGTATCAAAATTCCAACAGACAGGCAAAGACCAGGATGGTACCTTATGCGGTAGTTCTCAACTCTCCCACTGACTGAAAGAAAGGCTCCTTTATAGCCAAGAAGAAAAAAGACATGATGAATTCTAGAAAACAGGATTAAGAAGTGCAGGAGCCCTTTTTTCCTTTTGGAAGTATCCTTGCCCAGCACTAGAGGCAGACAACAACCAGGGTCACTGAGCAAACAAGACATCACTTAGTGACCCTGGTGAGGGAAAGCAGAGTGAAAACATGGGTCAGAGGGGGACTTTTAGTAAAATCCTTTAAAGGTACAAATGAGGCCAGGCATGGTGGTGCATGTCTGTACTCCTAGCAATTGGAAATCTGAGACAGGAGGATTTCAAGTTTGAGGCCAAACTAGGCTACATAGGGAGTTCCAGGCCAGCCTGGCTACATAATGAAACCCTGTCTCAAAAAAACAAAAAACAAAAAAAAAAAACCACCCTGATGGCAGGGGTGGGAATGGGATGAGAGGGCCCAGAGTTTCTTCATTCCAATTGGCATTTCTAGAAAACATGGTTCTAAGAGCCTGGGCTGAACTGCAAAATGGAGGAAAAGGAGTTATTGTGGAAATCCTTTTTAAAATGTAAAGGTATTCACTTTCTATCTAAATAAATACAATGCCTTGTATTAATTTATTTAGAAATGGCTCTTGAATTTCAGAGGTATTATCTAACTTAAAATATACAAACTATGTGGTATAAATAAAATTTGCTTCGGGAGACCATAATACTCAAATGCCTATGTCCACATCTCAAAAAGAGTTTTTCTCCGGCTGCTGAAATAGGGCAATGAGAGGCCCCTGATGGAAGCTCCAAGGCCATATTTACTATGACTACAGAGGAATGTGGTTTCACATATGAGTACTGCACTGCAAGGGAGAAGGGCAAACCCTTCAGTGGCAGCCACTGACCCAAGACCTCGAAGAACAAGGGCCACTCTGTGCTTCAGGCTTCAAGGTGAATACTGCAGGGATTTAACAATTTAACAATGGATAGTGACCCTCTTAAGCACCAATGGTCTCCAAAAGCACCTACAAAATTCACTTTTATTTATGAAGCATATGCATTGTACCCTAAAGTATCCCTGGAATAAGGAGAAATGATGAATAGAACAGAATGAGAACCTAAGAGACTTAAAAAACTTGACCCAAGTCGGGGCTGGGGCTCACAACTGTAATCCTAGCTACTTGGGAGGCTGAGATCAGGAGGATGGTGGTTCAAGGCCAACCTGGTCAAATAGTTCGAGAGACCCCCATCTCTAAATAACCAGAGCAAAATCAAAATGGACTGAAGGTGCAGTTCAAGTGGTGAAGAGCCAGCTTTGCAAAAGTGAATCCCTGAGTTCAAATCCCAGTCCCACACACATACACACACACAAAACCTTGACCCAGAGAAGCTCACAGAAAAGCCACACCAAAGCATGACAGATAGTTTCTGGAGATATCTACAGATCATGACTGAAACAAATGCACAGGGCAGGGGCTATGGGTAGGTACAGAGCAAGTGAGGAAGTAATGCTCCTTTCTGAAATTCTCTCTCAAGATCTGTGATCCAAAAAGTTTCTGCTTCCTAAGTCTTAACTCATTCCAAAGATTTTTCCCTAATGGAATGACTGTTGTTTCCATTTGTTGGCTGGGTGGGGTGCCTGCAAGTCTACCAGTGATTATCTACCAGACATCTCAAACTTAGCAAGTTCGTTACCAAACTCTTCATTTCACCCTGCTCCCAACCCACACTCTCTCCTCTCTCTTAGCTCTTACCACTTTGCTCATGTAAAAATCAAATCTAGATTCCAGCCTCTCCTCCTCACCTGCCCCATAACCAATCAATCCACAAACCCATCTTTTCAGCTCTCCTTTCAAAATATATTCCGAATCTGGCCACCTCTTTAGCTACCCATAGTCAACCACACCCCAGTATCAACCCTAGGAGGGCTGTCAAGCCTCCTACCTAATTTCTCCCTCTGCCCATCTCTCCTGGTCTGTTTTCTACACCCAAATTGATGTAAAATTGTTTCATATTTTAAAAATATAATCAGATCATTTTGAGGCAGGCTAGATCAGGGAAAGCGAGGCAAAGGAAACAGCAACCAGGAACTCAGAGAAAAACAGTGGATTAATAAACAGTTTTATTAAAAGCGCACAGATACTATTGTCTTTACTCACACCCCCTCAATAAGCTGCAACATTTAGTAAAAAGAAAAAAAAAGTGGTAGAGGAAGAGCAGTTCTCTCCCTCTGACCAAATAATCAGTGTGCTCTGGGAACTGAGTAAGGTTATCTTCAAGATATTTATCCTGGGAAAAACCACCTGAGAAAATGACTCCTCTGGGCACAAAAAGTGTTTACAAAAGAAAGTACTTACACAAAGATGGATACCTGTCATCTGGCAGAATCCATCCTTTATTTAAAGGGATGCTTAGACATCTATGTCATAATGGCCCAAATTTAATAAGCAGGCCAACCTTGAAATCTTTGAGCCCAACTGATAAGACAGTATAACAGCAAAAAATGACTAAATATACTGGGTATCAGAACAAAGGGGACCACTGTTCCTAAGGTAAATTTGAGCCAAACTCCCAATCTACTTTTTCATTTTATGTTAGAGTACTCACTGCACCTGTTATCAGATGTGCCCATACTCATGTCTGGACTGTGTATTATTATGTTTCTATCTTTCCTTTGCCTTGCTTTACTAATAAACTTCCTTGGTCTCTACCTTGATGTGTCCCAAAGTTCTTTTTTTGAGACAACATCAAGAACTTGGTACCCAAGGGCAGGGTGGAAGCCTTCTCCCTTTTGGAGGCCTCCTCCCTAGAGCCTTGCTGATTCCAGTAACAGTTGTTTGGTGACTCATGTTGCCAGAGTTTGCTAGCCGAGATACAGGACTCTTGAGACAATTAGCAGGAACCGACGTTTTATTGTGCCAGCACAGACTCAGCGGACTCATATCCAAAGGCTGAGCCTTGAGAACAAAGGGGTATCACCATATATACCCTTGCAAGCAGGTTACAGAAGCAAAAAGCAAGGTCTAATCCACATATGGTTATATTTAATTTTATTGGCTACTTTACCCTAGTGCTACGTGACCTTCCTCATGTTCAGATTTCTCAGGTTTTATCTCTCTGCTGTGCCATTCCTACCTCCCTGCTATTCTCTCAGGACTCAGGCCTACTCTGTTGGGTTCTTTTGATCCTCCTCCCTGTTACACTTAGGGACATCATCATCATGAATAGTTCTACTTTCCTTTTTCTCTCTGCTCCTTTCTCTGTGTGCTGATGCCAAGCTCCTCAGATCTCACTCCTCTCTCCCTTGCTTCTCTCTTCTGCATGCAGAAACTACATATCAGCTTTCCTCAAATCTTTCTCCTTCATGAGGTAGAAGCCAAACTGCCACACTCTGTGGCATGAGATGAAGTAAACAGACACTAGGTCTCCCCAAACCCTTCCTCCCATCTTGCAGATTCTCCAGCTAAGATTTTTGTTAAATCTTCATCTCTGCTGCTTCTATTTGGAAGTTAAAAAACCAGGCTTATCCTGGCTGCCTGTCTAAGTCTTATAAAGTAGGACTCATGATAAAGAGATGACTACTCAGGAAACCTTCAGGACACTTGGAGGGATGTCACAATCTGAGGCAAAGGCTTCCCTTACCGAGTTTTAGTGACTGGTACTCAGGAATATTTAAATATACTGAGGTGAAACTTAAAATTCAAAGGAATGAGTATTCTGAACTTTCTCCTTCTCCCTAGACACAAACACAGGGCCAAAAAAATGGGCAGAGATTTTAGTATTTCTAAGATGTATTAAAAAGGAAAATTTGGAGGGAGAAGGAGAAAAGATGAGTCCTGCATCCACTAGTCTCTAGGCAAGGATGTGATGCCGGTCTAGTCAACTCTCGGGTCTTAGGAGGCCAGCCAGGCAAAATCAAGAGTCAAAGATGCAAAATTCTGCCATATTCAACTGGAAAAACTGGCAGCTTCCTTGTCTCTGACTCCAGTCACACTGTTTATGTGGGTTTTGCTTTCTACCCAACACTGTAAGTGCTAACAAATACTTAACAAATTTTCATGCAACTGTTTTTTTTTTTAATTCTTCTGCTCTTCTATAATGATTCACATGTATGCTTTTGTTTTTTTTTTTTTAAAGAGCTTGCTTTGGATATATAATTACGAATTGGCCAAGTTCTTTTCTTAGGGTCATAAGGGAATATTTTCACATTGGCATTAAAATATTTAAACACATGCCTGTATCCAAAACTGCCATCACAGTGGTTAACACATAGGCTTTTGAATTTTGGTATATTTTTCCCCATCCGCATATTTTTCTTGCTTGTCCTACGACAGTTTTGCTGTGCAAGGTCAATTTGAAGTTTTGTTATCTTATCAGTTTTAATTGCAATGAAACAATCTATAAGTCTTAGACTCATGTAAAACCAGAGGAAAAGAAAAAAAATTATGCAAAAGAGCCTTCAAAAATCCAAGTAGCAGGTCACAAAAAAAAAGTAGAGGATCTCATGGAATGGGAGAAGTAAAGGCTGTACAAGACAGCCACGACCTTAATTAGTTTCTTTTTTGTAAATATGATAAAAAAAAATCAAGGATACAAATTTAAAGTGGGGACGTGCTGGATTCAAATATCCCTTAAGGTTAACTATCCAAGGTTTATGCATCTATTTGATTCTTTCCAGGGCAACTAAAAAAGGTTAGAGTAAGTTCAAACAAAGACAAAATTCTTACCAGTGTCAAAGACAAACTCATCTGTTTTAAGAGTGCTTTTACTTTCTGTTCAGTAGAGGAAATACAAAGTCAGCTCCATTCCTTATCTTCTTGGGACAGACACTGAGAGAAAGAGATTGCCCACTGGGAGGCAGAGGCCCCCTCATCAGGACAACGCAGTAGGCCAGTTTTGTCTATTCTGGGCAGACTGGGTTTGACTGCCCCAAGTGGTTGGATGAGCCTCCGTGCCCATCCTAAGGAAATGTTTCTATTCTCTCTCACTTCTTTTTTCTTTCAGGTGGACAATGTAATCTGACAGTGGTGTAGTAAATACTATTAACATTCCTGACAACTCTCCCTTAGGATATATATTAAAGAACTGAAATTTTAAAGGAAAAACTCAAGGGACAAAGTTAATTTTACTTTATAAAAATGAATGGCCAAACCTGATATATTAATTCCCCCAGAGTAGGCCTCTAGTCTGGGACTCCAATCACAAATTTGGTAATCTAAAAATAATCAGATAAATAAGCCCATTGGGCATAAGACAGTCACAGTAGGCTGGTTCTGGATAAGGGGGGAAGAAAAATGGTCCCATATAGCTGCCAAAATGTCATTCATTTTGGGGTCCCTCACTTTCTTTCCCTATTGGACTTACATCAACTGCTTCTTACTAAGCCATTTAAGTTCATTTAACTAACTCCAGCTTCTGCCTTTTGTCTAACAGGAAAATTTGGATCCTGTAAATTTGTGTTAAAAATTAACAGAAAAGGGATATAAGATGCAAAGTGACCAGGAGATTTAAGGAGGCCTAATTTATATAAAATTAAAAAGTGCTAACTCCATCTTGGTGTCCCCCCCAAAATAAATTCTAAATGACTATTCAATTCACAATTATAAACCTCTAGAAAATAAATGATTTATCTAAAGTCACACTCTGAATTAATACAGTTGTTTTTCTGTGTGTGTTGTTTTGTGTACATCCATTGGTCTGTGTCTACAAAAGAATCTTAAAACAATGTTGGGCAGAACTTAATATGCCCTGGAATTCCAGAAAATAACGGACTAGCTACCAGTGGACATTTAATCTTTACATTTTTTGAACTCATTATAAGCATGATTAAATTGATTCATGGCATGCCTAACTTTAAAAAAAATTTGTGTGTGTCAGCTTCTTTAAGATGATTCTTGAACGATAATTAGAGGGGCTGTTGCCTTGGTCTAATTATCTGGGTTTTTCTGCTGCCTCACTCAAGGCATTTAAGAGTTAACTTTCAAGCTCTGGACCAAAAAAAAAAAGGGTGTGGGGGGGTCATTTTAAACTCAAGTGACCGCCATGATTGCCTAATTTAAGGCTTACAAAAGGGAGCCTAAAGTTTGGTTATTTAAACAAACAATCTTAATCCATTTTGTTCTACCCAAAATATAATTTTGATTCAACCCTCTTTTAAAATATATTTGGGTATATTAGTAAATTGTGTTTTTGCAAATTACTAGTATATACAAAATAATTTAAATTGGTTTCTTTCTAGGTCTTCATTAAGAATATGACTACTAAAATTATTGTGTTGGGTTAAAAAAAGTAATTTTGCCTAAATTCAAAAATGTTGTAAAATACAGATAAAAAAGGAGCTATAAAAGAAGATATGGTAATGTATTCTTTTTAAATGATAGGAAAAATATAAGGAAAACCTTATATTTATAAAGTATGGCTTTGGTCTAAAGAAAAGGATTGTCCCAATTTGGGGGAAAAAAAGGGGTGGAGAAGGATAAGGACAGACCCAGAGGGCCAGAGCTTCAAAGTAACTATATCTTAAACTGTATGAGATGGAGCTTCTTAAAAGCTTATGTATATAATTAAGTTGGCTATAATTAAAAAGTTATCTAAAGGATTTTCTGAGGTCAAAATTTAATACACTAACTCTATGTCTAATATTACAATGCTTTCTTTAAAATGCTGTACTTAAAAACTGAATCTTAACTGAGTCAAGAATCATTTGAATGTCAGTTTATGTCAAAATCTTTTAAATAACCACTTTACAAACAATCATTATTTTAGGTGATTCTAGTACATCCTATATGCCTGTGACTAAAAATATGTAGAGCTGGATGTCTGAACTTTATCTCAATGAAACACAGAGTTAAAGATACACCAACTTAATACATACAAGGTAACAAGCGCTCTCTATTGTACAATATACACTACACTTGGCCTGCATCTATTTGCCTTCGCTAAATGACCATTTTTGTATGTATGATACACTTCTATATTAAAAAGTCTATTTAAGGTAACACTGTTCCCTAGTCTTATAAGAGGCCTTTGATTTTTGTCAATGCTATAAACCTATTATCCTACTGAGCCAAAGATTCTAAATTTGCTTCAAAAATAAAAACTAAGTCAATATGTAAAGTACTTCTGTGTAGCTATGATAATTGTTACTGACTCCTTGGTATGTTAAATGTTTTTATGTTCCCTAAGTATACAAGTCTTGTAAAATACAAAGCTTAAAAAACACTTCAACAAACTAGTGTCCTCCACACTGAGATAGTTAATGTTGCCAACTTTTATGGCTTGTGTTCATGTGCTGATATGTATCATGACTTCCATCTTTAAGCGAAGTTAATTACACTCAAAGCAGTGCCACTCAACTAAAAGAATTGGATGTTTGTCACCTAAGAGTACATCTATAAACAAGCACATTGTACCTTACTTAAAATTCACTTATTCTTTGTGTGTTTGTGTGTGACTGGGGTTTAAACTCAGAGCTTCATGCTTACAAACCAGATACTTTACTCTTGAACCACACCTCCAATCTATTTTGCTCTGGTTATTTTGGAGATGGGGGGGCTCTTAAACTATTTGCCTGGACTGGCCTCAAAGTGCAATCCTCCTGCTCTCAGCCTCCCAAATAGCTAGGATTATAGGCATAAGCCACTGCACCTGGCAAAATTCATTTATTCTTAAAACAAAATTAAATGGGGATATATATATATATATGTGTGTGTGTGTGTGTGTGTATATATATATATATGTGTGTGTGTGTATATATATATATATACACACACACATTTATGTGTATGTGCATGTATAGTAACCTTTGACTACATCTATACGTATATATAAAATTATTCTTTATAATAAAATAAAAACTTAAAGGTATCTTTAAGAGGGTTAAAATGAGAAATTGATGAATCTGAGATAATGCTATCAATCATTATTATCTTTTTCTAACAGAGGTAAATAGACTTATTTGTCAACTGCTAAACTTTCTTCAAAATTCTAACCATGACTGTCCTTTAAGTCTTTTGTCATCCACAGTTTGACTCCTTCTCTAAAGCATTTACAATCAAGGTCATGGAAAATGGCTCTAACAAATACTTATTTTCTTCAATGTTGACTGTTACCTGATTTGGTTCCTATCGTATTTTTTCCTGTAAAACTTTCTAACTGTTGCCTGTTGACGTCCTATATATTTATGCTTATAAATCCTATATATTTATACTTACAAATTCTAACAAAACAATTCTGAGTAACTAAGACATTACCTACAAGACAAACAAAAATAAACTTAAAAAATGGACTCCAGGTAAGCTCAGCCTAAGAGTCATTTTTTCTAAGCCTCTTAGTTGCTTAAATTTGGCCAAAGGTCTGTCACTTCTCCCCTGACATGGGATCACATCAGTCCATCCAGAAGAAATCTAATACTGGCAATGAGACACAATTAGCCACACAGGATTTCTTCAGTGAAAGCTGTTCGGAGTCTAGGGGAAAAATGGTGTCACTTATGCCAATCCTTCCAAAGTAAATGAAGCCAATGGGTTAAAAAAAAATGTTCTTATGCATAATTACCTGACTCTAAAGACAAGCCCTCTCACCAAACACCTCTAAACCAAACTCATGTCTTGACAAATGGCTTCTATTTTAAAAAATAACTATTTCCACCAATTCCAAACATAATTTAATAGTCCGTGTTCATAGTTATTTCATATCAAGGTGCTAATCATGCAGTCCTTCAAGACTGACATTCACCAATCAAAACAATGTCAGATCCTGCCCCTTGAGTCTTAAAGGTTTATTAACCTCCTAGGTCTTTAAAAGATCCTAATACAAAGATTATTCATATGTGGGAAAATATTACTCTGTTGATTTATGATACTTTTTTTTTTTTTTATAAAATATTCCCTAATTTCTTCTGTGGTTTCTTTTCCAGTTCAGGACCACGTGATACTCCTGGCACCATCTGATCCTGGCAGTCTGACAGCTGAACTTCTCATGTCATCCCCTAGAACAGATAGGGCACAATTGCTGGTCCCTCATTAAGGACAGCTAGAAGTAATCACAGAAGACTGACCTCTCTCTACCCATCAACTTTCCTTAAGATTAAGGGAATAAAGCTGTTTAGGGGGGAAATGAGGCAGGATACATCAGGAAAAAAGAAGCATGAGAAACAACAGCCAGAAATTCAGAGATAAACACTGAATGGCTTGATTAAAACCACACAGGCACTATTTTCTTTGCTTGAAGCCTTACACCCCCTCAATAAACTGCAACATTTAATAAAAAGGAAAAAAAGGGGGAGGAGGAAAGAACAGCTCTCCCTCTGACCCTGCCTGCTTACCCAAATAATTAGTGTGCTCTGGGGAACTGAAAAAGGGTATCTTACAGAAAGGCACCTGGGAAAATGACTCCCCTGAGCACAAAACGTGTCTACAAGGATGGACACCTGTCTTAAAGGGAGCATTTGGCAGGACCCATCCTTTGTTTAAAGGGATGCTCAAACATGTGTGTCATAATCACCCAAATTTAGTAAGTGGGTCAAAATTTTTTTTTTGTGACACCACCATGAACTCAGCACCCAAGGGCCAGGTAGAGGCCTCCTCCCTTTTGGAGACATCCTTCCTGATTCTGGTAACAACCTCATAGCAATGCTTGGAACAGTTTGGTGGGCATACATATAATCCCAGCACTTGGGAGGCTGAGGTGGGAGGATGGCAAGTTGGAGACCAGCCTGGGATACCATGAGCCCATCTCAAGAAACAAAAGCAAAAACCAACCTGCCTCCCCAAAACAAACTATTTGATTATATTTATTCATACTCAAAACTAAGTCCAGATCCCTTACCATGACCTGTGAGTTCTACATGACCTTGCTCTTCTAATAATAAAATTACCTATTATTCTTTCCCCATGGCATTCCATTCCCTTTATCACTTTCTACACTGGAGCATCCAACACAAAAACCACCAGTCACATGTGGCTACCAAGCACCTAAAATGTGGCTAGTCCAAATTGAGATACTGTGTTACACAAACACTGGATCTCAAAGACTGAGAACAAAACCAATTACAAATTTCTCAATTTCTCTTGCCTTTTTTTCAGGCTTGGGAATGTGGATCAGTGGTAGAGAGCTTGCCCAGCATGTATAAAGCCCTAGGTTTGATCCCCAGCAACCTACACACAAAAACATACTATAAATGTTGAAATAATAATATATTCAGTTAAATATATCATTAATTTTTTTTTAAAAATGCTTATTAGAAAAGTTAAAATCACATAGTGGATCATGTTGCTCTAAACCAGGGGCTGTCAAATATGGACCATGTCAGCATTCAGCCACTGCCTGTTCTGCACAGCCAATGAGCTAAGAATGGTTTTCTCACTTAAAATGGCTTTTAAAAAATCAAAAGAATAACTTGGGACACATGAAAATTAAAGAAATTCAACTTTCAGTGTCCATAAGCAGATTGGAAGAGGGTTTATACATATTGCTCCTCCACCAAGACACCCAATTGTCATTTTTTTTAGTGAAGCACTTAGGACAGTGACTGACACACATTAGGTACTCTATAAATATGTAATTATTAAAATATAGATATTGGGGATTGTTTGCAGTACCTCATTATTTAAAGAATGTGAATTATCACTATTACAAGCCATTGTCTCTTTCTAAGCCAGGAAAGACTAAGGTTAATTAAGCCCTGAAGCAAGTTTCTTCCTAGTGAAGTAGGAATGGAAATGCTGGTATCCCACTGGGCTTGAAGACAGACCCAGGTACTGCTACATGACAAGAGGAATACAGGCCTTATAAACAAAATACCTTGTTTTATTTTATTTTAATGAATTCCATGATTTTTATTTTATTTTATTTTTTGGAGGGACTGGGAATTACATGATCTAAAAAAAACATTATTTTTGCTCTTCTTAGAAAGGAGAGGTAAAGCTGTCCCAGTTATCAAAAAATTCAAATCTCCCTTTCTTTGGTGGACTGGCCGTCAAGGTGCTTTCATCCAGGTTGTCTCCAAGGTCCTGGGAACCACTTCCAGAGGTTCCTAAAGAACTCCCTGGGTCAAAGGACTCTGCTGCCTCCAGGAGCTCCATGTCACTTTCATTTTCCTCAAAGGACTTCTGGAATAGGTCATAGATCGTCTGCTGCTTTGGGTCCTTCATCAAAGAAAGAAAAGAAAAGGTAAAAGGAAGAACCTTGGCTTCAACACCAACTCTTTTCCACTGTGGGTGGTGAAAAAGCTCAAAGGTGAGAGACATTTTATGCTGTCAGGAAGCGACATCTCAATAAACGATTTACCACTAAAATGGCCTTCCTGCTTCAGTGTCTGACATCTTTTCTGCTACTCTTTGGGTTATAACTAAAAAGAAATAGTTGTGACAGCAACAAAGAAGCTGCTCTTGCTCTGTACTTTATGTTGGAAATGTTTTCTCCCTTGTTAACTTCCAAATTAGTATTTCAGTACTGAAAAAGTTCTAAGATCACTTCCTTCTAAGCCTTTCCAAACTGAAGAGTTAGTTAAGCTGTAATTCACCTCTCAAGTCTCTGTTCAGTTATGAATTCGACCTCATTTTCAGAGTGGATACCTACCTGTCTCTGTGTCTGATGACACAGATGATCAAAATGCCCACCAACTGCATCTGTCCATTGTTCACAAGGGTGCAGTGTTAAACACCAGGCCCAGGAATGACAACCATCACAAATGATGGGCTAACTATCACCTCTCTGCTGAGCTCTCCTAAGTTACTTTCCAATCCTGACCATCGTTCAGTCCAGAAGTACATTTTCAACATCTCCATGGACATCCAAAATTCCATAAAACTAAAATAAAAAATGATTTCTCAGTTCACATCCCCAAGCCAGTTTCTCTCCTCAAGAATGGTATTTTTGAAAGTCTACCAACATTCTTATGGTTTCCTGCTTGAAAACACCACACCATGGTATCCTTAGTATAAGTTTGTTCCTTCCATCGCCCTTTCCTATTAAGGCACTCTCCTGACTTGGCCTACACCTCTTGGTACCTACAAGGATTTGCAATAGTTCAACTGTACTTTTGCCTCAGGTTTCTTCCCATCTCTATCAGCCTCTAGGTCTCTGCTAGTCTGATTTTATTTTCAGGCAGCCCTTTAACAATTTCCTGTTGTGTTTTGGGCTCCTTGTGTCTAAAGTTGCCTGGCTTTTCCATCTTTTGTAATTAGGTTTCAACCTAACTGGACACTATTTAACTGAATCCTTCCACACTGATGAAATGAAGTTTCCTTCAGGGAAGCATGCCATGTAAGATCTCCAGATTATTCCATTGACCTATACCCCATGTTTCCTAGCTTTTCAGAATCTAGCCTTTTGGAGCAGAAATTGATATTAAAGTTCATTAAGTTTGAACCTAACACAATCCACATGTCCTCCCAAAGGATATCAATGTCTTTTGTGAAGCTTTCATCAGAGAAAGACGTGCAAAGTCAAGAAAACAGTACCCTAAAAGGCAGTCCTTCCCAAGAAGAAATACCTACTAATGTGTATTTGATTATGGTGATGGCAACACTATATGCAAACTTGGAGCATGCATAATTAATTAGAAACAAGGTTCCAAGATCAGATTAATATTTCATTTCCCTTTTCAGAAGGAAGGCTATCTTACTGAGACATAACCTTTTTTGCTTTTGTCTTCTGTAAAGGAGGCGACATTTTCTGTTGTTAATGAAAATTTCAGCCCTCTTTTTTTATAGTGATAAATGATAACAGAATTTATTAGGAGAGGAGTACACTTTCAATAGACTGAAAGTGGGTCATCTCTAGAGTGAGAATGAGAATAACCTCAGCCCTATCTTAATAAAAGTAAGTTGATAAAATTTTAATCAAAATATTGATAAATCTCATTTATGTTATCTTGTATTTTAGGCAGAAATTCTTTACTAATCCAGAGTAACTGAGGGAAATGCCAAGATGAAAAAAAAAGTTCAAATGAGAATGTTTCTTTTCAAAGAAATATAAGAATATATTTATATTCACCATTCAATTGAATTAAGAGTGTATTCAAAAGCTTAAAAATAGGTTGCTTTAAGATTGGCATAGTAACTGTTTTTGTCTAAAAGGATTATGTATAGTAGACACTTAAAATATAATCTGAGTCTTATTCCAATAATTACATTAATAAAAAAGGATTTATCTGCTGAGTAAATGTAAATGATCAAATCCTCAGATTCTTAAGTCTTAAGAGTTACCTATAAGACTTTGGTGATTTAACTCAACTTCTGATGCTTAGCAATTCCACATAAGAAGGCACCTCAGTTCTCTGATGACTACACCATGAAGCCACCTTCCTGCATGAGGTACAGCTTCGCCCAACTCTCTCGCTAAGAACAATTTACCTATGAGTCACAGGAGCCAGTATCCCTTGAGTTTTCATTTTTGTTGGTTAACTGCCTGAGTGTTGAAAGAAGATAGGCCCTTAGTGGTCTCTGAGCTTCTGCTCTATGGTGTCTCACTGAAATGGAGAAGCACAAGTCCAAGACAGCCTTTGGGCTAGAGTGTGCAGCCAGAGCACGCATGGAGGACCTGGGACTGTCCTCTCCAGGGCCAACAAACCTCCTCTCAACATCTCTGACATGTGTACCTGGTCATGGGAAGATGTCCTCTGACTTCTTATATCCCTTTATAATGATGCCTGTGGCTGATGCCACAGAAGGAATGATAGGCCAAGATGCAAAGGCTTCAAGTTGGTCTAGTTTAACATGCCCTGTGACTTGATGTCATGTCTCAGTTTATTCCTCTATAAAATGGGAAGACACTGAGAATACAACGAAATGAGATAGGGGAAAATGTTCATTGAAGCAATGCCTCCTTTTTTTTTTTTTGGAGGTACTGGGGTTTGAACTCAGGACCTCATGCTTGCTAGGCAGGCACTCTATCACTTGAGCCACACCCTCACCCCAAATGCCCTATTTTAACACCCTCCAGTTCTGTGCTGGAGACATTCCATGGTAGCCCTACTGTGTGGTTGGTGCTGCTATTATACTTTTTGTGACAATTCAACAGTTGCCACGGGAAGTTTTCCATCAGTTTCTCATGGCCTGATGGACAAAGCAGCATTTGGAAGCCTTGGTTTTTAAGAATCTCTTGAGACATGTAAGAAGCATTAGGAGTCAATGTCATCGCTTCCCATAAAGGGCTGCATGTGTGGGTTGCAGGCTCTTCATTTTCAGCTCCAGGAGCAACTCACACCCCACTCAGGACCCATGGTTTGGCAGATGGCTTGCTGCTTCCCTCTGCTCCAGTAATGGGGAGCCATGTGCTGCTGTTACCTTGTACAAGTAATCCGTAGCTTCTGTCATTTCTGAGAAATTGGTCTCAGAAAGCCCAGCTTCCCCCAGAATTTTAATCTTCTCTTGAATCAGGGGCCTGTGGGGGAGAAATGAGCTGCAGTGAATACAACCTTCCCAGAACCAGCAGCCAATTAAAATGAAACCACCCTCCTCATTACTATGGGACGGTGATGTGGTAACTGTTTCACATCTATACATCTCTCAAGGCACAAACATCCACCTGAAATATGTGTCCCCATCAGTTGAACAACTTCCAGTTGAAGGCTCGTAATACCAGGTTCAAAGTTCTTTCTAATGGAAGATGCGTAGGAAATAAATGCTACCTCACTGCAACAAAACTTTGAGCCTGGTGACAATTACAAGCTGCCCAGTGAATAAATCCACTGAACACATAGGGAAGTAGGGTGATACACAGTATTTCAGAGGTCAGACAACTTGGTCGTAAGGCTGGACACACATGAGTAGTTAACACTAATGAGACAATCAAGAAACTTAATATTAGGAAGGGGAAATGGGATTGAGAAGGACCATTTGGGGAATTTTTGCTTAGGTAATAGACACAAACTACCAGGGTTGCAAATGGGCTCCCGGCTCTGTTCATGAAGCACTGCATGGCCCAGGGCAAGCCGTTCCCTGTGTGTCCAGCAGCAGCATTGTAAGATGTGGCTATCACACCATACATCATAAAAGGAGAAAGGAGGCCATTCTCTGTCCTAAAGAGTGTCTTCATGGCTGGGAACACAGCAACTTACAAACTGAAACCATCTATGTCATCACAACCAGGTCCTAACCAGCAACTGTCCTAGTATTAGACCTTTATTCCGACAAGATTTTCTCCTGCACCCTGCAAGTCCTCAACAACATGGTAATCACTAAAGAAGGTTCTGCTGTGCAGGTCACCAAATGCTTCAGCAAAAGCGGAATCACTCAAGGAGCACAGAAAACACATCCCATCTGACTGTCCTTACTTAGCTCCACATCCAGGCACCCAGCCATGCATACCAAAGGTAGTCATCTGCTGTGCCTTTCGCCACCAGGTAGTGAATACCCACGGAGTTTGTCTGTCCAATGCGGTGCACCCGGTCCTCAGCCTGGATCAACACCTGCATGCCCAGGAATCAAAACAGTTAGATAAAGTCCTGAAGCAGTCAGCCCACTGCAGCCTGTGGCCTCTTGTCCCCAGCCCCAACTTGCCCCTTCCTCCTCAAAGGTATTTCACTATCTTTCAGACCTGCCAATTTAACAAGAGAGAGACAAACACAACCCTGGTTTTGGACCTAGAATCTGCAGCAGGACATGTGTGGGTGGTCCTCTGGAGTTGGGCACTGTGCTAGGTGCAGAAAGTGGAGGGTGTGCATAGGCTTAGCCATCAGGCTGAGGGAAAACTGACACGTTTACATTTCTTCCTTTCACAGCACTAAGGACTATACCCAGGGCCTTATACATGGTAGGCAAGTGTTCTACCACTGTCCCATATCCTCAGAACCCTTATCCCCCTCTTTTTTTGTAGTGTGACGATTGAACCCAGAGTTTCATGCATGCTCTACCACCGAGCTATTCTCCCAGCCCATATTCCATTTCTTGTCTCTGGGAAGTTAAAAGTTATCTTTTAAATAGCAAGGTGGTATTTTCATATGGTGTAGACCCCATAATAAGTAAAATCAAGAGCACTGTTTCTATTATGAATGGCCTCAACCTTGAACTCCACACATTATTAAAATAGTCACTGGGTGAAAGTCATATATCTATAACATCAGAGGGGTTTTTTTTCCTGAAGCTTAGGAGAAAATTTTTATGTGTTTAAATAAATGTTCTACACCTGCTGCTACAGCCCTCAGTTGATCAGTAAGATTGGGGGCACATGATATCCAGGGAATATACAGAGCTGTCGCTTGTGGGAGGCCTCCTTGACTAAGGCAGCTCTTGGTGATGGCTAGTAAAAAGGGCACTAGCTGGAAATCCAGAGCCGGGGTGCAGCCCAGTGCCACCACATGTAACCTAAAAGCATAGCTTTGCAATCCTGGCTCACCATGTGGGCTTTCTGCACCCAGTCTCCTCATAGGAGAGATGAGGTCTAGGATTCTACTACAACTGTGATTTTCCCATTGATGGGAGTCAGTAATCCTACAGGTTGCTGTGATGACCTAAAAACTAGTCAATGGACATGCAGTGCTTAAAAGAAGTGAAAACTGACACATAAAACATAATGATGAGGGCAAACAGAAAGACAAGAGAGACTGCAACCTATGTCTCCCTTTACTCCCCGGCCATGAGCATGGCTGGGGTCTCAGTCCACTGTGTCCCTTACCCCTGGGTTCCAAAAGAGCTCAGCGAACACCACCAAGTCAGCCGAGGAGAAGGTGAGGCCCATGTTGGCAGCAGTAATGGACAGTACTGCCACTGAGTGCCCCTCGTACAGCTGGAACTGCTGGCACAGTGCCTCTCGATCCGCTGAGGGGGTGCAGCCATCAATGCGGATGTGCTGCACGTGCTGCAGGAACAAGAGGGACACTGAGGGGGCTATAATAATGCCCAGGGGCCATCAAGCAAGCACAACCAGGCATGGCCTCAAGGACACAGTCCTCTCTACTTTCAGGGTTTTCCTTATATTTCTTTGTGTGGTAGTACTGGGATTTGAACTCAGGGCCTTATGCTTGCTAGGCAGATGGTCTACCACTTGAGCTAAGCCCCCAGCCCTTTTTTTCAAACTGGGTCTCACATTTATGCCTGAGTGGACTTGGACCAGTCTTCCTATTTACACTTCCCATGTAGCTGGCATGACAGGCATATACTACTACGCCCAACATTTTTGGATGGCATCTCAGGAACTCTTTGCCTCTGCTGACCACAATCCTCTGACCTCTGCCTCCTGAGTAGCTAGGATTACAGGTGTGAGCCACTGCACCTGGCTTGTCTTTCCATTTTTTATCACAGCCATTGTATCACTTTGATACAATCCACCAATCTTCAGATTTCCCATCCTGCATGCAGGTGAGTTCTACACATTTTTATCAGTAATGTAGGTTTTCATGTATTCACCTCCACAGCTGAGATACTGAATGGTTCCAGTGTTGCAAAAATCCTTTTGTATTTCTTTTAGAATTAAACTCACTTCCCTTTTTCCTCCCCAGTCTTTAACATCTAGCAGCCACTAATATACCCTGCAGCTCTAAAATGCCTCACTTCATGAATGCCATATAAATGTCATCAGACAAAATGTAACTCTCTGGGATGGGCTTGTTTCCTTCTGCCCCATTCTCTGGAGATTCAAGCTGCTGCCTAAATCAGTGGCTGTTCTTTGTTGCTGCGAGTGGGACTCCCAAATATATACAGACCATACTTTAACCTCTCATCTACTGAAGGATGGCTAAGCCCATTTAGTTTGGGGCTCCTACAAATAAAGCATTCCTGTATGGGTTATTGTGTGAACATAAATTCTCATTTATCTGAGAAAAATGCCCAGGAGTCTTTTGCTGAGTTACATGGTAATGGCAAGCTTAGTTTAGCTGTTTTCTTTTAAAAGGCATTTGTCCATTTTTTTTCAAATGATAAATGCTGTAAGAAAAACAGAAGTATTAGTAATCTTATTAATTTGTTTTTGTCACTCGTATGTGTATGGCATAACTTTTAAATGAAAAGTTCAATTTCCTTTTTTTCCCCAATAAATGTCATATTATAGAGAAGCTACTGAAAAGTTTTCTAAAATATCATTTTTATTGACTGTATTTCATTATGTGGCAATAACATAACTTAACCATTTTTCTATTTCTGAAGATTTAGGGGGCTTGCAATTTTCACTAAAAAGGCCCATCAACAGGTGAATGAATATAAAAACCTATGGTATACAATGGAACATTACTTAGCACTGTCGACATATACCAGGATGCATCCCAAAATATGATGTGTGAAGGAAACCAGACCCTCTTTAAAAAACTATATACCAAATTATTCCACATTTATATAAAACTCTTAAAAATGCAAACTAATCCAGAGTGAATGCAGATCAGAGAAGCCTGGGGATGGGAGTGCAGAAAGGGGCAAGAAGAAGTGATGACAGAGGGGCATGAGGAAATTGGGGGGTGATGGAGGTGTTCACTTCTTCTCATCAAATTGTACCCTTTATGTACAGTGTGCTGCATGGCAATCATACCTCAATAATGCTATTGGAATAAAAAAATTTAAAGGATGAGTTTGCCAACATTTGGCTATTTCCTTAGACTATAAAAGTCAAAGTACCAGCCAGGCATAGTGGTACACACCTATAATCCCAGCACTTGGGAGGGGAAGACTGGAGTTTGAGGCCAGTCTGGGTTGCACAGTGAGACTCTGTCTCTAAAACAAACAACCCAAACCAAAGTACTATGGTAAAAGGGAAAAATTTAATTTAAGGCTTCTGATATTATTGCTAGATTGCTTTCTAACAAATAATGTCCACACATGTCATCTCAATGCACTTTATCAACAGTGAGGAACACACATTTTTAAAACTTTGGCTGATTTGATGGGGTTAAAAAAAATCTTGAAGTCAAGATCATCTCAAAAAAAATAAAAACAAACAAAAAATCTTTTTACTTATTTGGTTACCAGTAGAACTGAATTTTTTCATATCTTTTAATTAGTCATTGGTGTGAATTCTTTGATAAACTCTATTCATAAACCTTGCCCATTTTTAAATTTTGTTAGGGAATTGGTGTTATTTTTACATGATGTAATTACCATTATTTACATATCATATAGGTTGTTATTAGTCTCCCTAGATTAGCTCCTTATATTATTTTTGTTTTGCAAAGTCTCCTTTATTTTATGTTTAGAAATAGCTTAGTCTTTTTTGACCATAAAAATAATATAAACTCATTGCAAAGCTACAGAAAAACTAAAGAAGACAATATAGACAACTTAGATAAAATCAACATTAATATTTTGATATATATAATTCAGTCTTTTTTTTTTTTTCTCTGCAAGACAAGTTTCACAAATGCTCCTAGCCCTTTTTGGCTCTTTATTTTTCAGGCAAGGTTTTAAATTTTTGCCTGGGGCTGACCTCAAACTGAGATCTTTCTACTTTTGGCCTTCTGCGTTGCTGGGATAATAGGTTCGAACCACCATGCATGGCTTTTTTGTTGAGATGGGGGGGGTGTCTCACTTTTTGCCCAGGCTGGCCTTGAACCATGATCCTCCCAATCTCTACCTTCTGAATAGCTGGGATTACAGACATGAGTCACTGTGCCTATCATTTCAAGAAATTTTGATTCATCTGGAGGTAAAGTTGCATTTAAATCTTCTTCCTGTCTTAATTACCTGGTCCACTAGCTAAACTTTATTTGTTAAAAAAATTAAAACCAAACTGTGATGATTCCTGGATTATTTATTTGTTTTTCATTTGTACAAAAGACTATCCATTCTAGTTCCCCTATGTGGACTCCAGTTGCTGGGCCTGCACGATGTGACTTTGGATACTGGTGCTTGTCATAGACTTTCCTGTCTAGAGGGAGAAGTCTTCCAACACTCCTCCTCCTTTTCAAAGTTGCCTTCAGTATCTTCCCATTTATTTTTTGAGCCGCCCTTTAGGACAGTAGTATAACATTCCCTTTTAAAAAAAATCCAATTTACCTTTTTGTAGAGTTTAGTTAAACTTATAAACTAATTTGGGAAGGAATGACTTTTTATACTTTTTTAGCCTTTTCATGGAAGAGCAAGGTATGAGTCTTCCCAAATCTTCATTAGCTTCTATGTCTTTTTTGTGTGCGTTTATTAAAAACTTTTTGCTGTTATTGTGAACTTTACATTTACTAACTAGTTATGGCTGGTATTTTAAGTAATTTATTTTACTATACTTATTTGGACTCTGAGCAACCTACTAAACTTTTTTTTTTTTTGGTGAGACTAGGATTTGAATTCAGGGCTTCT
Source organism: Castor canadensis (assembly GCF_047511655.1). Classification (NCBI taxonomy): domain Eukaryota; kingdom Metazoa; phylum Chordata; class Mammalia; order Rodentia; family Castoridae; genus Castor; species Castor canadensis. The sequence goes on along the minus strand of NC_133389.1, from coordinate 164,723,225 downwards.
CTCTTGGAAAGCAGGAACTCTACTGCTTGAGCCACACCTCTGGTCCATTTTGCTCTGATTTTGGGGAGAGTCTTGTGAACTATTTGCCTGTGCTGGCCTCACACCATGATCTTCCTGACCTCCGTCTCCCAAATAGCTAGGACTGCAGGCGTGAGCTACCAGTGCCCAGCTCCTACTAAACACTTACACATTCTAATAATATTTTAATTAACCAGTATCTTGGGTTTCTTAAAAAGAGCAACAGCTCTTAAACACAGTGGCTTTTAAATACAGTGGCCTGCTTCCTACACCATTTAATCCAGGAGGATTAAATATCCACCTCTATAACAGACAAAAAATACAAGACAAAATCTTCATAACTTCATGTAGGGAAAGACCCCACATGGGAAAAAACTGATAGACTTGAAATACAATTAAAAATTAAAATGGAAAATTAAAATGTTGATAGAAAAACTTAAATGAAGTGAAAAATAAAAAAGATAACTGACAGATTATTAATAATCAGAATTTACAAAGAATTTTTCTAACTCAAGAAGAAAAAGACAATTCAACAGAAAAACATCTCACTTCTTAACCCTGACTGAACCCTGCTAAGAAAAAATTGACACACAAACAATGAAAGCGCCTTGGAAAGGTTCACTCAGGACCCTGTGTTAAGTGTCAAAGGCAACTTACCTTTCTCTCAAGTTCCTTAGTAACTGCATCCAGAACCACCTTATGATGTGCAAATACGAGAAATTTCTCTCTTCCACTTTCTAGAAGGTCCAGGATATATTCACTGCATGTGACAATGACAACAAAATAGATTATATACTCATTCAGTTGAGGTTAATTTCCAAAAAGTGACCACATCCATAGCAGACACATTCAAGGTACCTGTCTTCCCCAGCCCATCCACTCCCTTTGAGAGAGGACCTCTCTCCTTTTCCCTCACACCAGGTAATATGAACAGGAGCAAAATGAGGAGCTACACAGAAGCCATCCTCTGCCATGTACAGAAAAAGTTCTAAACTTTGCTGTCACCTCATATACAAACAAATTGAAGGGTCCTTATATAAGTTTTATGTGCCTCTGGTATGTTACTGATATATTCTTCTGGACTGGGATCATAGAAGACAATCAACAGTTTTCACTTTGGTTGGTACTATAATTTGCTTTTAATACAAATTGAAGTGATTTGATACCCTGAAGGGAAGGGGTTCAGGAACTCCTGACAACGTACAAATTTCTGGCAGTTTAGAGTGAAGAAATCCGTGATAATACACAAGAGACATTCAGGGAAGGCCCTCCAACTCTATTTCCCTCCCACCAGGCCTCAGGAAACAGAGCCCATGGTTAAGTCAGTGGTGACTGAATTCTCTTCCAAGGCAAAGGAATATGGTGGGGGGATCTCACTGGCTTGGTCTCCCTTGAATTTACTTCTTTCCTCTATCCACTGTGTTTTTTTCTTAACTTCACACTTCTTATCTGTAAGCCTTGGGCCTTAAAGGAAGACCACTACTACAGGGGAGCAATTGGATGGGGAGTCACCCAGTCAGCACATCCTTGCTGTTCCTCTAGATTCTAGATTAGCTAGAATCTGCATAGAGATTCACAATTTTTCACAATCCCAAGGAAGAGATAAACCTGTATAGATAACCCGCTGCTCACCAAAACACTCACCTTGCCTGAGGTCATCCTCAGGCATGGCATATCTAGGCAGAGAGTAGACAAGGCCTTCCTTAAAGGATAAATCTCAACAGCCTCTGATTACAGGCAGAGACTGGAAAGGTAAATGGACCATTCTTGAACATCTAAGAATCAATCATTTTCAAACATTACCACTGACCAAGATATCAGATTTGAGTTCAATCCATGAACTGCTCTACTAACAAGATCTACTTTAATGATTGTGAGAGACATAAAATTTACCATGATCTAAGTGAAAAAGTTTATTGCTACAGCATCAAAAAGTCACGGGCCACAAAATTCACTTGGTGAGCTCATAGAGACTTCTGGCCCCAATTTTCCTACTGCCTCCTTCCCTTTCACATCTGACACAGCTTTACTCTTCCACCCATTACCAGGCTGGAAATACTTGCCTACCACTATAACCTTGGCTGTTATACTAAAAGATGTCCACTGAAATGAAAACAACCAACCAAAAAAAAAACATCTAGCAAAGAAAGTTGGGGTTTTTAAGAGTTACAGTCCAATTTCCACTAACCAGATGTGTGACTTAATTTCTACTAACTAGATGTATGAGGTCCAGAGATTCATAGATTTTCTCATTGTCTACATTTTAGAAATGGAGCCAATGTGACTTCTACAGATTTCACAAAAGGGCTGCAAATATTAAATGAACAGAGGCACTACACAATTTATCATAGAATTTTGTAAAAGTATGTCTAATGTGACAAAAGTTTATGCATGAAGCAGCAGAATGGTGAAAACTAAGGGCTGGGAGAGGGATGCAGCTCAGGGGCACAGAGCTTGCCTAGCATGTGTGAGACCCTGGGTCTGATCCCCAGCACTGCAAAAAAAGATTCATCTAATGGTAACACTTCAAATTCTGAAATTCTAAAGGACATGGGGGCTGTGGGCCCAACACCCAAAGACAGAGGAGCTCCACCAACACTGGATTTTGTAGGTCATAGGCTAACGGAGCGAGGCAAAGAACTTTGCCATCTGTTCAACAGCATCTAAGAAATGGGTTGGCAGAGTCAATTCAGATTTGTTTCTGAGAAAGAAGTTTCCAGGCCATAAAAACCATGTCTGGAGTTCAAGTCCCTTAAGAGTATAATAAAAGAAAAGGGCAGTGCCCAGAGGCTGAAGTCAATAGTCAACAGTATCTCTGTGGTGCACGTGGATTTGAGTGAGGCAGGACTCCTCTCACAGGTAAAGGTGGGAAGGAACAGGTTGGTGGGCCAAGGGACCTGGGGGCTGAATCAGAAAGCAGTGCAGGGCATGTGTTTCTCAATTTATCCACCAATCTCAGTCTCACAGCCACTTGGGAACCACTTAGCTCTCATAAAATTTATTTTCATTATGATTGAGTCACTTGGGCCACTGTCCTGCCATAGCCTCACACAAATACAACAATCAGGCAAAGTACACATCATTAGGATTGCCTACAATTCCAACCAGTGAGTGGAACACGAGTGGGTTTGTCTTTCTTTAAAAAAGGCAGATAGGGCTCAAGTGGTAGAGTGCCTGCTTTGCAAGCAGGAAGCCCAGCACCACTGGGAAAAAAAAATTTTTTAAAAGGCAGATAATTGAGGATTTTTAAAATCAGCAAATAATACTAAGAATAGAAATTATTACTTCAGCTTTAGCTTAATAAGACAGAAAAAGAACTAAGTGTGACAATGGCTACTTGCCCATTTCTTTTGAACAAACTTTGACTTCTGCCTTTCTATGTAGGTAAATAATAGCTAAAACTCCGTGTGTTGGAGAAGAGCCAGTATCCCTATAGGCAGCTTTCTCCCTCTAATTTTTTTTTTTTCCTCTTTCTTAAAGGCAAGTAACTGCAGTTCTTTTTGCCAGAGAACTTTTTTTGTGTGGGTCAGGCCCACACAAAACTCGGGGCCTTGCAGCATGCTACCACTTTAGCCATGCCCCCATTCCTTTTGCTTTTTAGTTTGTTTCCAGATATCATCTTGTACTTTTACTCAATCCTCCTGCCTTTACCTCCTAAGAAGGTGGAACCACTGTTGTTTGCCATTATACCCAGCTTGTTTGTTGAGGTGGGGTCTTGCTAACTAGGGCTGGCTTTGAACTGTAATCCTTTTATCTCTGTCTCCTCAGTAGATAGGATTACAAGTGTTGGTCACCATGCCTGGCCCCTCCATCCTCCTTTTAAGTCACAGCAGCTCTAGCCTACTTGAATTGAGACAGGCTCTTTCAGGGACCCTGAGCATAGCTTGGCAGTGGCTCCATTTATAGGGTGACTTATGACTAGTGGATGATAAATCCATGATAGCCAAAACTTATTTTCAAATCAGCTATGATTCTAATCTCTGATCAAATTTTAAAGCAATAAAATCATTCTGGCAGACTAAGGTAATAATTTTTCCCCTTTTTTTTCCAATATGAGAGAGAAAAAAAATGACAGGCAGACACTTGCTGGCTACTTACATGACACATGGGATTTTAGCCTCAGCTGTTCTGTTGAAGAAGACAATGAGGGCTTCTTTCTGCTGCTGTTTCTGTTGAAAGAAAAGATGAGAGCTGAAATACCCACTCTGAGAATTCTGTGATAAGCTGACCCAATTGTCACTACTCTGAGCTTTTCCAATCTTAGACACCAGTCACCAGAGTTGGGAACCCTGGCACTGACACTAACTTATCTACTCAGTTTGGCCAAGTCATAGAAACTGCTCTGATTCTGTCCCTAGAGTCTGCATTACAACTCTGTAGTCATTCTCTGAATACTATTTTAAGAATCTAATGAGTTAAGGAACATGAAACCTCTTTGAAAGACCATTTCAGGTAGGGCTTCTCCACATACAACAAATTTGTGATCCACTGAAATGTGGCCTTGGCCAAACACACCTATTTATTGCTCCTTGGTGACAACTTAAACATAACATTTGCCCAGTTTGAGTGTTGCTTCCTCTTTTCTTCTGCCAAGTTGTGTCAATGCCCGACTGACCAAGCTCATCTCTGTCTGAGACTTAGTGAATCAATTCCATCTGATCTTGACTATTCTAGTATCACTTAAAACCATTACTCATGGAAGTGGTAGAGAGGCTCAAGTGGTAGAGTGTCTGCCTAGCAAGTGTGAGGTCCTGAGTTCAAACCCCAGTACCACCAAAAAACAAAACAAAAACACCAAAAAACCAACAATAACAAAAATAAAACCATTACTTGTGTTTTCAGCCTCTTCCTACATATAGGAATTAACTTCCCAAGGGAAAAAAAAACATGCTTTCCCTGTTTTGATCTAAATTAATCCTAATAAAGAATGTTAATGCAAGAGATGCTCGGCTAGTTTCACAGAACATGGAAAAATATTTATGGCCACTCTGGCTTCTGAGATGCTCCTCTTTCTGTTGCAGGTAAGGCAGGGCTGTGGTCGGAGTGCCTGTGTCCCTCCAAAGCTCATGTGTTGAAACTTCATTCCAGTGCAGTGTACCAGGAGCACCTGGGAGATGACTGTCATGGGATTAGTGTCCTTTACAACAGAGGTCTGAGAGAGGTCTGTTACCTCTTCCACCACATGTGGTTAGAGTGAGAAGATGGCTATCTACAAGGAAGTAGTTCCTTACCAGACACCAATCTGTTAAGACCTTTATGCTGTACTTCCCAGCTTTCCAGAAGGTGAGCAGTAATTTTCTGTTTCTAAATTACCTGGCTTATAACTTTGCAAATTAAGGTATTTTGTTACTGTAGCATGAGTGGACTAAGATGGCATCTCTTTCCACTAGCAAGCATAGGTTTATAGATAAACTCACCTCCTTGTACCTGGGCCCTTTGAGACCAGTGACCAACATGACAGCCTCCTCATAGAACAAAGAAATGACTCAACATGCCATGGTCCTGAGCTTGTTATTCCTAGGTTCTCAACAACTCAGGAAGGCAGTCATAGCTAGATCATATGTACAATTATTGATACCACAGTGGCAGAAAAAACTGCCTGGTAAAAACAGCTCCTAGCTTTGAACAGTGTCTCTCTCCTTGGACTCTATAGGAGAAAAGAAAGATCCTCAGGACCCACAGGAATAGGTAGAGGCACTGACTGGGAAGTGGGTCCCTTTTGTTTTCTACATGTGCCATGGCAGTGACAGCACCAGCCCTCCTCCTTTGAGGCAGTAGTTCAATTTAACATCTCAGATTTCCTGGAAACTAGGGGTGAAGACACAACTCCACAGCACTGTGTTTTAACTTCTGTCTAGGATACAAGCCCACTTTTGAGTCTTGTGAAGCTCTGGACACATGACTTTTTGCTTGTGCGGTGACCTCATGGACTTCTAAGGGTCCCCTGCAGCAGATTAAGGCTTCTGATCTATGATTCCTAGGAGGATGTGCCAAAGGGACAGAGCAGGCTTCATCTGGAGACCTTGTCCATAGCATGCCTGCCTTAATCAGGCTATCTCAGTTGCTGTCATCCTTGGTTTATCCTTACTCCTGCGTCTTTCAGACTGCCCATGCCTCCCATCTGTACTTATTCACTCACTCATTCCACACCTCCTGACAAGAAAGGAAGGGAGCACATACAGCTGGAGAAATGGTGAAAAGTGCTTCCAGAAACGTTGCCTCAAGATGAAGTACCCAGAGCTGTGAGGGCAAATACTTTCATTACACGGGTGGGAGAGCACAATGAGCTGACCCTTGCAATGACATGGTGACGCATACCAAAAATCTCTCTCTAAAAATATGCCCAAACGGCGGTTCAGCAGATAAACCTTAAAATTTATCCTAGTGCTATAATCAGATGTGCACAAATTCATACATAGGCTACTCTTTCCATTTGGTATTAGTGATTGAGTGAAGATAATTTAAACTAAAAAATGGTTGGCAAAATTACATTATTGTCATGTAAAAAAAGACTATACAGACTTAAAATACTATGTCTTAAAAGAATACTCAACATGGAAAAGTCTTCATCACATGGTTTTGCAGCCTGTTTTCTTGCCCACTTGATGCATGCTTGTATGATCACAATTCTTCTTTTAAAATACATGTTTATTATATACTTGTATATAGCAAATATATTTTATATAGAATATATTGTTATATAGTCATATATAACAATATATTCTATATAGAAATGCTTATTTGTAATTATGTAAGTAAATACATTTTAAAGCAAAATACACATATATACATATGTAAGTATAGAAAAATATTCAAATGCTATATGCCAAGATTATATGATATCAAAGATAATATTTTTTATAATACAGTATAAAAACTAACACTATGCATAGCTTATTATAGGCCAGACAGTGCTCTAAGAAATATATATTAACTCAATAATGAAGACTGCCATGAGGAAGGTACTATTTTCTCTATTTGCACAAATGAAGAAACTAAGGCAAAAAAATTTGAGTGATTTTGCTTGTCACATTGCTTCTAAATAGCAGAACCAGAAATTGTAGCACTTCTGGTCTGGAGCCCAAATACCTGGGCTTAGACTCTGATGGTGAGAATTAATGACTAATACACATAAAAGCACAAAGCCTGCCATGTAGGAAATGTTCAAAGTGTTATTCATTGTAATACGTGTTACTTTTTATAAGCACTTTTCTTCTTTTGTTGGGGGAGGACAGTAGTGGGGCTTTAACTCAAGACCACTCCTCCAGTCCTTTTTGCCTTAGGTTATTTTTCAGATAGGGTCTCTTGTTTATGTCTAGGCCAACCTGTGACTGTGATCCTCCTACATATATCTCCCAAGTAGCTGGGATTACAGATGTGTACCACTGTGTACAGTATATTTTGTTGAGATGGAGTCTTGCTAACTTTTTGCCCTGGGTTGGTCTTGAACTGTGATTTGCTCCACCTACCAGTAGCTGGGCACAAGCCACTGTGCCCAGCCCATTTCTTTACTGTTTTTTTCCAATGCTGGACATCAAACCCAGGGCCCTGCATATGCTAAGCAAGTGATTGACTACTGAGCTACATCCTCAGCCCTGTGTACTTTTAATATGAGATAAATCAATGATTTTATCAGAAAAAGAAAAACTATACCAAACTGGGTAGTTATCATATTATTTACTAATGATCTCACTTCTTTTGCCAGCTATAGGCAAGGAAAATTTAAATAACCTGCATTCCTTGTTCCTGCTTCCTAGACTCTTATTAAATTAGACCCACTGCAGTTTTCAAATTTATTCTTCTATGTTGGAAATTTGAAAAGACTGACAAATGACTTGGATGAACTCATACTGTCACTGGGAAGTCAGCATGGACTTGGTCTATTTTTCTGCTCCCACTCTTTTTGATCAAAAAATGGCTTTAGACAAAAGAAGATTATAGTCAGCTTTCCTTAGCCTTTGAAGAGATATCTATTATTTCAACTGAAAAGTTCAGAAGATGTTTTCATTACATTATATTTTATAAACTGGCTACTTTGCCTTGGCTTCTGTGATTTAAAGCTTTTTAAACTAGTCTTCTAGATGGAAAGGTGGCAGGAACAAAGAATCAGTTCTCAAGAGGCAGGTCAGGCATGCTTGGCAGAGCCACCATGATGTGTGCAACTGCAGGGAAACTTGGGGTTAATAAGTAAAAACTAGGGGAGGAGTACTTTCTGTAGAGCCAGAAGGCCTCCTTATTTCACTACAACCATGAAAACATGATTCTCCATTTAACTTTGAACTCAGGATTTCACAGATAGTCAGGGTTTGGAAGCGGTATCTTTGGCCATCTAGTTCAATTCCCAGCTGATGCTGGTTCCTTACAGAATGAAGTTAGCAAGATGCTCTTAACGGGATCCACAGCTTAGAAACAGCTTTGTACTTACAAGTATGAGTTTTGACGGTTCAAAGCACAAAGCCCACAAATTCATATTCTACTTGGATCTTCTAGCATAAAAATGTATTTACATTGAAGAATACAAAAAGGCATCAGGTTTTCAAGGACTTATCCTAAAGAATTTAGTATCTGGCTACAATGAAGTTACCTGAACCAACTCAGTTTCTGTCTTTTAGGGATAAATGCTTAATTTGCCCAAGACTCAAGGGAAGCAGATAACAACCCTCAAGTGCTGGACTAAGCATTTGTCTGGGCTCTTTCTCAGCTGGATTCTTCAAGCATTACACTACAAGTCAGGCTTTATTTTCATAATGTATGAAAGTGTAAAGACTCCAGGGTTTTAATAGATGAAGATGATAATCACCCAAAAGGCAGATCTCTAGGCAACTGGCCCTATCCTTATACCCTTTTCCAACACTAAGGCAGGATTTGGCTCCCTTTTTCTGGATATGAAAATGTTAAAATATCTCCTCCAAACTTAAGGGATTTGCATAGTTACCCAAAGTTATAAAACACATAACATTCCTAATTTTCATGGCTTATCTTAGTTAATTTCATGTCACCAATAAACTCAGAAATCAAACTCTTAGGTTACATGTGAAGGCATTTTAGGAAAGAGTCACTCATCTAACTTGCAGAGCTATGCAAGTTGGTAGAAATTTTTAAAAGGCTTTCAGAACTTGCTGTACGAGTATAAATCCCTAACAATTCTATTTCTTTCTTTTTCTTCTTGGCTGTACTGCACAAATCACAATTGTTGCCTGATTAATAAATGTTGACTTTTCTCCTCAATTCAAAAGGCCACAAATTGCTTTTTTAGTTAGTTACATTGGCTGTTCTCAGATTGGTTCAGGAAGTGGACAATGTATAGGGTAAGAAAGACTGATAGACTTACTTCACTGCACACACACACAAGGAACAACTTTACTAACAAAAATAATTTTATAAACAATCAAATCACTGCATCCAAAGCTACTAAAAATACTGCATGCCTGAATTTTTCTTTCTTTCTTTTTTTTTTTTTTTGTGTTGCTGAGGATGGAATCCAGGGCCTTCCACATGCTAGGGAAATGCTCTACCACTGAGCTATACCCCCAATTTTCCTTTTAATATTATATCTGCTGTCCCTGTTCATTGGTTTTCTTGTCTGATGGTGTTCAGTGTAGACAAAAGTCAACAGATATGAAAGATTTAAAAAAAGGTTGTAAGAAAAACTTGAAGTTGAGAAAAGTTTTTCTATTCACTGAATTTTTATCTCTACAAATCAGAAAGGACCCCCAAGACTGACTCTAGTAACAAAGCCCTGGTTCGCCTCCATTTCTAAAAGTTACAGGCTAGTCTTGCTCATCACATGCCAAAATAACACTAAAAATGTTATACACTTTCTCTCTTATCATTTTTATTTATTTCATAATCTCCAGAAGACTGGGATTTCATTTGTATTTAAGTTTCTTGGTATGGGATAATATCAGGCCCAGATAATGCTTGTGATAATGTCAAAAACTATCAGTGATCGTTATTTTCCTGCTAATGAAAATTACAAGGTTTTATCCAGCTTTTCTGCGCCATCATATTTGGTGTCCGGATCCACAGCTGAGCAAGGCTCCAGGCGTCCCAGCCTCAAAGCCTCTGTGTCCCCTTGACTGCAGCAGCCTCGGGACGATGCCAGCCGACGCAGAGAATCTCCACTTCACGTTAAACGGAGAACCGAGGAGGCCCCCGGGCCGCCAGTGGCCGGCGCCCATACGGCTTGGGAAGAGGCGGACCAGGTGAGCTTCGCGGTACCGCGGCCACAGACAAGCCTGGGCCAGAGCAGCCTAGCCCCCTGGACAGACTGACTGCCACCCGGGAAAAAAGAGAAACTGAGTACTAAGCAATAAGAACAGTTAAGACACGCTGGAAAGAGGGTGGGGCGCCCTGAGCGCTGAAGATTGGGGGAAGGGACTCCTTCCCGGGACTGTAAATAAACAAGCCAGGCGGGCCGGAGAGGCTCTGGCGGGAGCGGGGCGCGCCCAGCAACCAGGAGCCGGGACGCTTGTGAGAGGAGGGAAGACCCACTTCCCACGTGAACTGTAAATAAACACGCAGGCCTGACAACGCGGGGCAGTGTCGCCTTTCCCAGTGCTTGGAAAGGGAAAAGCCTGTGGCAGAGGCCACCGCACAGGAGAACTCTGAGCAAACAAAGCCTGTGGGACCAGGTGAGTGCTAAGCTCACCCCAGAGATCTGCATAAATAACGCCGCCAGCTACAGGCTGAGAGCAGCAGGCAGGCAAGCCACAGTTGCAGATACCACTCTCAGAACTGCCTCCAGACGCTTTTTTTTCTTTTTCTCCCTACCTTTGATGAGAGAACAACCGAATTACACCTGCAAGCCGAAAAACTTACTGAAACTGTATTGCATTTGAACTGGGGACACTTGGTGGGGCTTTTTTTTTTTTTTTTCTTCTGTGTGTGTGTGAGTGTAGTTTTGTTCTACTTTATGCATCCCCTTTGATGAGACAACTACAGAACAACATCTGAGGCACCAACTCCAGGACTGGAGATTGAGACGGACATCCAAATTATTAAGACTGAAATTGCATTGCATATAAACTTGGAAGTTTTTTGGGTTTTTTAAATTTTTTTTATTTTTTAATTTTCTATTTCCATTTTATTTTAATTCATTTTTATAAATAGATATTACTTTCATATACTTATTTTTTATTTTTTTTATCTTTGATTTTCAATCCTCTCTCTGTCACTCTATTGTCTGTTCAGCTTACTGTCTATTAGTACACTAACACTCCCTGTTTATACCTTTGAAACTCTCTTGTCTGATACCTTGTTCTGCTTTCTCCCTCTTGTCTGTATATTTGTTTTCCCCTTTTCTTTAACTTCTTGCTTTCCATCTCAGCTCACTCTTCCATTCTCAATATTACCATTGTTATTATTACAAGCTAGAAAATACTTAATTACACACAGTACAGGGACAGTAACAACACCAAGGACAATGACAGGAAGACAGAAAAAACAAGGAAACCAGTTTCCCCACAGCAAAAAATTAGTACAGGAACCAGAGGGGAATGAAGAGAACAGAAACTCAGAGCCAGACTCCAACAAAATGAAGATAAACTATGCCAAAGGACCCAATGAAGCCCACAAGAATAATTTAAAAGAAGACATACTACAAGTACTCAATGAGAATTTTATAGAGATGATACTGGATAGGGTCAACCAAAATGTACAGGAGACACTCAAGAAATTCCAAGACAATAAAAATAGAGAATTTGAAAAAGCAAAAGAAGAAATAAAGGAAACCATAGAAGCACTGTATAAACACCAAAGTGAAAGAGAGAACACAATGAATAAATGGATAAATGAACTCAGGACAAAAATAGACAACAATAAAGAAGAAAGCAGCCAGGATATGGAAAACCTCAAAAAAAAGAACGAAACAGAACTGCAAAACAAAACAGAAGGCCAATCCAGCAGAATAGAACAAACAGAAGACAGAATCTCAGAACTTGAAGATGAAATGGTAATTAAAGGAAAAACTGAAGAACTATTAATTAAACAACTCAAGACCTGTGAAAAGAAAATGCAAGAACTCACTGACTCCATCAAAAGACCAAACTTGAGAATCATGGGCATCGAAGAAGGAGAAGAGGTGCAAGCGAAGGGAATGCGTAATATATTCAACAAAATAATAACAGAAAATTTCCCAAATCTAGAGAAAGATATTCCCATACAAATGCAAGAGGCCTCCAGGACACCAAACAGAGCAGATCAAAATAGAACTACTCCACAACATATCATCATTAAAACAACAAGTTCAGAAACTAAGGAAAGAATATTGAAGGCTGCGAGAGAGAAAAAACAAGTAACATACAAAGGTAAACCCATCAAAATCACAGCAGACTTCTCAACAGAAACATTAAAAGCAAGAAGAGCGTGGGGTGAGATCTTCCGGGCACTGAATGAAAATAACTTCAACCCCAGGATACTCTACCCAGCAAAGCTATCATTCAAAATAGATGGAGCAATAAAAGTCTTCCATGATAAGCAGAAACTAAAACAATATGTGACCACAAAGCCACCATTACAAAAGATTCTGCAAGGGATTCTGCACACAGAAAGTGACACCCAACTTAACCATGAAAAGGCAGGCAGCACCAAACCACAGGATAAGAAAAAGCAAGACAGAAGAGAGTAACATCAAGTTAGGTACACACAATCAAACCTTCAAACAACTAAGATAACTAAATGGCAGGAATCACCACATACCTATCAGTACTAACACTTAATGTTAATGGACTTAATTCACCCATCAAAAGATACCGTTTGACCAAATGGATTAAAAAAGAAGATCCAACAATTTGTTGCTTACAGGAGACTCATCTCACCGACAGAAATAAGCATATGCTTAGGATGAAAGGCTGGAAGAAGATTTACCAAGCCAATGGCCCCCGAAAACAAGCAGGAGTAGCAATACTTATCTCTGACAAAGTAAACTTCAAACCTACATTGATCAAACCAGATAAAGAAGGACATTCCATACTAATAAAAGGGGAAATAGACCAAAAGGAAATAATAATCATCAATCTGTACGCACCCAATGTCAACGCACCCAATTTCATCAAACATACCCTGAAAGACCTAAAAGCATATATAAACGCCAACACAGTGGTTGTGGGAGACTTTAACACTCCATTATCATCAATAGATAGGTCATCCAAACAAAAACTCAATAAAGAAATCCAAGATCTAAAATATGCAATAGATCAAGTGGACCTAGTAGATGTCTACAGAACATTTCATCCAACCTCTACACAATATACATTCTTCTCAGCAGCCCATGGAACCTTCTCCAAAATAGATCATATCCTAGGGCACAAAGCAAGCCTCAGCAAATATAAGAAAATAGAAATAATACCATGCATACTATCTGACCACAATGCAGTAAAAGTAGAACTCAACAACAAAAGTAAAGACAAAAAACATGCAAACAGCTGGAAACTAAATAACTCATTACTTAATGAAGAATGGATCATCGATGCAATAAAAGAGGAAATTAAAAAGTTCCTAGAAGTCAATGAAAATGAAAACACAACCTACCGGAACCTATGGGACACAGCTAAGGCAGTCCTGAGAGGAAAGTTTATAGCCATGAGTGCATATATTAAAAAGATTGAAAGATCCCAAATCAATGACCTAATGATACATCTCAAACTCCTAGAAAAACAAGAACAAGCAAATCCCAAAACAAATAGAAGGAGAGAAATAATAAAAATAAGAGCTGAAATCAACGAAATAGAAACAAAAAAAACCATACAAACAATTAATGAAACAAAAAGTTGGTTCTTTGAAAAAATAAACAAGATCGATAGACCCCTGGCAAACCTGACTAAAATGAGGAGAGAAAAAACCCAAATTAGTAGAATCAGGAATGCAAAAGGGGAGATAACAACAAACACCATGGAAGTCCAGGAAATCATCAGAGACTACTTTGAGAACCTATATTCAAATAAATTTGAAAATCTAAAAGAAATGGACAGATTTCTAGATACATATGATCATCTAAAACTGAACCAAGAGGAAATTAATCACCTGAATAGACCTATAACACAAAATGAAATTGAAGCAGCAATCAAGAGTCTCCCCAAAAAGAAAAGTCCAGGACCTGATGGATTCTCCGCTGAATTCTATCAGACCTTTAAAGAAGAACTGATACCAACCCTCCTTAAACTGTTCCATGAAATAGAAAGGGAAGGAAAACTGCCAAACACATTTTATGAAGCCAGTATTACACTTATCCCAAAACCAGGCAAAGACACCTCCAAAAAGGAGAACTATAGGCCAATCTCCTTAATGAACACTGATGCAAAAATCCTCAACAAAATAATGGCAAATCGAATTCAGCAACACATCAAAAAGATTATTCACCACGACCAGGTAGGCTTCATCCCAGGGATGCAGGGGTGGTTCAACATACGAAAATCAATAAACGTAATAAACCACATTAACAGAAGCAAAGACAAAAACCACTTGATCATCTCAATAGATGCAGAAAAAGCCTTTGATAAGATCCAACATCATTTCATGATAAAAGCTCTAAGAAAACTAGGAATAGAAGGAAAGTTCCTCAACATTATAAAAGCTATATATGACAAACCTACAGCCAGCATTATACTTAACGGAGAAAAATTAAAACCATTCCCTCTAAAATCAGGAACCAGACAAGGATGCCCACTATCTCCACTCCTATTCAACATAGTACTGGAATTCCTAGCCAGAGCAATTAGGCAAGAAGAAGGAATAAAAGGAATACAAATAGGTAAAGAAACTGTCAAAATATCCCTATTTGCAGACGACATGATCCTATACCTTAAAGACCCAAAAAACTCTACTCAGAAGCTTCTAGACATCATCAATAGCTATAGCAAAGTAGCAGGATATAAAATCAACATAGAAAAATCATTAGCATTTCTATACACTAACAATGAGCAAACGGAAAAAGAATGTATGAAAACAATTCCATTTACAATAGCCTCAAAAAAAATCAAATACCTAGGTGTAAACCTAACAAAAGATGTGAAAGACCTCTACAAGGAAAACTATACACTTCTGAAGAAAGAGATTGAGGAAGACTATAGAAAGTGGAGAGATCTCCCATGCTCATGGATTGGTAGAATCAACAGAGTAAAAATGTCGATACTCCCAAAAGTAATCTACATGTTTAATGCAATTCCCATCAAAATTCCAATGACATTCATTAAAGAGATTGAAAAATCTACTGTGAAATTTATATGGAAACACAAGAGGCCACGAATAGCCAAGGCAATACTCAGTCAAAAGAACAATGCAGGAGGTATCACAATACCTGACTTCAAACTATATTACAAAGCAATAACAATAAAAACAGCATGGTACTGGCACAAAAACAGACATGAAGACCAGTGGAACAGAATAGAGGATCCAGATATGAAGCCACACAACTATGAGCAACTTATCTTTGACAAAGGAGCTAAAAATATACGATGGAGAAATAGCAGCCTCTTCAACAAAAACTGCTGGGAAAACTGGTTAGCAGTCTGCAAAAAACTGAAACTAGATCCATGTATATCACCCTATACCAAGATTAACTCAAAATGGATCAAGGATCTTAATATCAGACCCCAAACTCTTAAGTTGATACAAGAAAGAGTAGGAAATACTCTGGAGTTAGTAGGTATAGGTAAGAACTTTCTCAATGAAACCCCAGCAGCAAAGCAACTAAGAGATAGCATAGATAAATGGGACCTCATAAAACTAAAAAGCTTCTGCTCATCAAAAGAAATGGTCTCTAAACTGAAGAGAACACCCACAGAGTGGGAGAAAATATTTGCCAATTATACATCAGACAAAGGACTGATAACCAGAATATACAGGGAACTTAAAAAACTAAATTCTCCCAAAACTAATGAACCAATAAAGAAATGGGCATGTGAACTAAACAGAACTTTCTCAAAAGAAGAAATTCAAATGGCCAGAAAACACATGAAAAAATGCTCACCATCTCCAGCAATAAAGGAAATGCAAATTAAAACCACACTAAGATTCCACCTCACCCCTGTTAGAATAGCCATCATCAGCAACACCACCAACAACAGGTGTTGGCGAGGATGCGGGGAAAAAGGAACCCTCTTACAGTGTTGGTGGGAATGTAGACTAGTACAACCACTCTGGAAAAAAATTTGGAGGCTACTTAAAAAGCTGGACATCGATCTACCATTTGATCCAGCAATACCACTCTTGGGGATATACCCAAAAGACTGTTACTCCAGAGGCACCTGCACATCCATGTTTATTGCAGCACTATTCACAATAGCCAAGTTATGGAAACAGCCAAGATGCCCCAGCACTGATGAATGGATTAAGAAAATGTGGTATCTATACACAATGGAATTTTATGCAGCCATGAAGAAGAACGAAATGTTATCATTCGCTGGTAAATGGATGGAATTGGAGAACATCATTCTGAGTGAGGTTAGCCTGGCTCAAAAGACCAAAAATCGTATGTTCTCCCTCATATGTGGACATTAGATCAAGGGCAAACACAACAAGGGGATTGGACTTTGAACACATGATAAAAGCGAGAGCACACAAGGGAGGGGTGAGGATAGATAAGACACCTAAAAAACTAGCTAGCATTTGTTGCCCTTAACGCAGAGAAACTAAAGCAGATACCTTAAAAGCAACTGAGGCCAATAGGAAAAGGGGAACAGGTACTAGAGAAAAGGTTAGATCAAAAAGAATTAACCTAGAAGGTAACACCCACGCACAGGAAATCAATGTGAGTCAATGCCCTGTATAGCTATCCTTATCTCAACCAGCAAAACCCCTTGTTCCTTCCTATTATGGCTTATACTCTCTCTACAACAAAATTAGAGATAAGGGCAAAATAGTTTCTGATGGGTATTAAGGGGGGGAGCGGGAGGGGGTGGAGTGGGTGGTAAGGGAGGGGGTGGGGGCAGGGGGAGAAATGAACCAAGCCTTGTATGCACATATGAATAATAAAAGAAAAATGAAAAAAAAAAAAAAAAAAAAAAAACAAGGTTTTATCCAAAGAGACAGAAATGGAGCTGGTACAGATTACTTAATTGCACTAAAGATAAGTATGAAATAAAAGTGTTTTGAAAAGATAAAACCACCATAGTAGAAGTGCCCTAAATTATAGGGGCAAGAGACTTGGTTCTAACCTCACCTGTCATGGAACAGCCATGATAATCTGGGCAAACTGAAATCTCTGTCAGCCTCAGTTTCCCTCTCTATAAAATCGGGATGCCAATGTCTTGCCAACCATAAACAGTTGCAATTAAGGACTCCTAAGGCTAACAGGGTTCAAGAATTCTGCTTTGTGGCATAGATGTCCATTTGTTATTTTGACTAAAGCAAATGACTAGATGTGGTTTAGAGGGATAACACATGTACGAACTACATGTAGGACTAATTGTCTAACAACTGTTACCGTACTGAGGCATACTCAAAGTACACTAAGCATAAATCTCATCTTTCTTTGAGGGATTCAGAATATACAGTACCATCCTGCCTTTGCCCTGAGGTTATTTTTTATGACTATCTGTCAACAGCAATCCACCCAAGTATAAAAACGAGAATTAACAAGAGATTTTTAAAACAGATTAGGGACACTGAGAAATAAAATGATCTGGCTGTTCTTGCCCAGGAAGGTAAAAAAGGTGATGGAAAGGCAACTTGAGAGAACTTAGGGTCATGTGCACAGAGCACCATGTAGGAAGTAACACCTACGGACGCGTCTGTCTCCCAGCCCATCTCCAGGTCAGCACTCACAGTTTTGTCCTTGGTCATTTCCTTGGCTGCAGCATCCAGGGCAGCCCTGGCCCTGGCACTGATGCGTCCTGGGGCGACCACCACCATCTTGCGTTGCTTAGCTGGCAGCTGAGAAAGGACATCTGATTTGAGGCGTCGCAGCATGACGGCTTCCTCCAGCAGGAGCTTCAGCTCTCCCAGGTTTGATGAGCCTGAGTAGTCCCAGCCCCAAGACAGCTGAAGGGAAGTGAGAACAGGTTAGATCGTTCATGGGCTGTAAGCTCCAGGCAGGAGTTCTTCTCATTACCACGCTGGCTTCGTCAGCATAAAGTCACTTGAGTGACTTTACAACGATAAATGAACCCCAGAGAAGACAAATGAGGCAAGAAAGGAAGAGGAAAAAGATAGCCACATGTCAAGAAGTTCTATAGTCTGCACTAACCTCTTTAGCTGAAAATTCAGAAAGTTAAGAGATTTGGTATTTATTTTATTAAACAACAAAAAATTCTGCTTGTCAAACTATTCCAGCCATACTAAATACAGAAATAAATCTTCCCCAAGGCTAATCCTATAAGGTCCATTGCACAATGCAGCAAACAATGTCAGTAACATCTTCCTTTGATAAAATTTACAGAGATTAAAGAAGAGTTGCTTTTTAATATGGATCACAAGCAACTCAACCAAGTACAGTATAACAAAGGAAACTGCAATGTTATTATAATTGATGCTGGCTGGGGTTGGCAGGAGGAGACAGAACACAGGCTTTCACCAGTTTGGCTGAAAGCAGAGGAGGTCTTTGGAGGGCCAAGCCAGCCCCTCATAACCATGCTTCCCTCAATTAGTAGCACCCAGGAGGCAGTGAGCTCAAATGCCTATTCCCTGCCACATGGCTAGGGAAGATGGGTATAGCTCAGAGGTAGAACACTTGTCTAGCATGTGTAAAACCCTGGGTTTGATCCCGGCACCTCAGTAAATGAAAAATAAGCAAACAAATAAATAAAATAAAAATTCTACCCTTTATCAACAATCTTAGTGGAAATACGACTGATTTGCACAGTCTTGTAGAACACCAGGGAGCCCATGTGTCTGCTGCTTTGTACTTTCAGCTGCTCAAATCCCTCCAATTTCATGCTGTCCCCTGGACTATGAGCTGCCTGAAGATATTGGCTAGGCTTGCTCACTTCAAAGGCCCAGCTTAATGGTAGGGACAGAGCAGGCAT
The DNA here is from genome assembly GCF_047511655.1 of Castor canadensis. Lineage (NCBI taxonomy): Eukaryota > Metazoa > Chordata > Mammalia > Rodentia > Castoridae > Castor > Castor canadensis. The sequence continues at coordinate 164,704,245 of NC_133389.1, read as the reverse complement.
CCTGTAGAACTTTGTGAAATTGAGAATAGAAATAGTCAAAGGTGAAGAAATAAAATTATGCAAAACTGCTTCTTCTTTATAAAAAAAAAAAAAAAGACTGAAATCAACCGGAAGTTCTTAGAAAATGCCTTTGGATAGTCACTGGATAGCAAATGAGCTCAGCATGGAGTTGCTTCTCTTAATTCATGAAGCTGGAAAAGACAAAACAAAATAAAACAACAACAAAAAACAAACTCCAAAACAAACAAACAAAAAAACCCTTTAGGCTGTATTAAAAGAAAAAAGCAACATGTTAGGAACAAGTGAATATCATAATTAATTAATTGGGATGTCATGTTCCTAAGTTTAATATGGTAATGTCTTAACCTTATAAGGGTTAAAAAACCAATAATCCCAAAGATTTTAATTTTAATTTTGGAATAATCAGAATTCAACAAGCTTTCATTGAAAACTGAGAAGGTCTAGACACTGGGCAAGGTGGAAGGAAGGATATGAAAAAGAGAAAGGCACTATGGGTTTTGGAGACAGGAGTGAGAGAGTATAGAGAAGGAAGAAAAGGAGAATTCAAGGATGATGGCTTGGTTTCTGGTATGAGAGACTGGGGAGGGAGCGGCCTGATAATGGGAACAAAGGAGAGACAATCTGGGGAGTAATGACGATGAACTCTACCTTTAACCTCTTTTCTCATTAGCTATAGATCCAGTTAGTTGAGGGAGAGATCCTGTTTAGAAGATCATTTGCAAAGAGAACAGAGGTACAAATCACATACGAAACCTATACATAATCAAATTAATCTGGATATAACCATGGGGAAAGTGAGTCACACTCTGTGTTAAACAAGTATATGGCAAGAACTGGGTATAGTAGTACACATCTGTAATTCTAGCACTTGGGAGGCAGACATAGGAATATGGAGAGTTCAAGCCCAGTCTGGGCTCCACAGCAAGTCCCAGGTCAGCATGAGCTACAAGAGAGACTTTGTCTCAATACCCCGTGCCCCACCCCCCTCAAAAAAAACAAAAGTAGTATATGGAAACATAGCAAGATACCCAAAGAAGTGTATGGTTTTTAAATACATTTAATAATTGAATATTTTTCTGCAACAACCAAGCTAAAAACGGTTCACCATTAACTGCAAAGCACTACAATTTGCATTGTAAGTACTTTGCATATAAATGGAATTTTTAAAATCTGAGGTTTCTTTCCTTTTAAAAAGTTTTTTTAAAAACATGGCAAACAATCATGAATTTGCATAGACGCTTGAGAGCAATCACAGCCATGTCTCGAAAGTATCTGTGGCTTTGGTGCAAATAGGGGCTCAGTACATAGATGATTTGATCACAAAATAAGAATCACTAAGGTCTGAGGTTTTACAATGGTGATACTGAATGCAATGCATTTCAGATGGTATAGCTTCTTCTACTCTCTGGAGAACTGAAGCTGTGCATACTGCAGGTCTAGAGGGGCCTGCTCTACCGGCACTGTATTCATATAAGTAATGTGAGGGTCAGAAGCTTCTGGCTTATTGACCAAACAATGATTCACTGCGAGTCATCACTTAGGAACAAAGACTCTTGAAGAAAAGCCTCCGCAAGGCAGCTCAGGATCAAACTCTCTGCTCTTCCTGCTCAAAGGCTCTCTTCTGCCTTTTTTGCATAGAGAGGAGTTTTCCAGTTTTACTTCAGATTCCTCCCATACCAAGCAACCCTTGCTACCTCATCTGCTTTCTTGTCTCTACCTACATCTTCCCCTCTACCTCACCTCGGTGCATTCTCTGAAGCCAGAGTCTGGCATGGACTTTCCTTCTACAGTCCCAGCACCCTGCCTGCTGTGTAGGAGCCGTTAGCTCAGGCCAGGGCTGTGGCTCTCAGAGCTGCACATACCTGCACAGTGAGACTCTGATCCCTTTCCTGGAAAATGCTGATCTGGAATCACCACCAATGCTAAAACTCGAAGGGACCAACTTCATCTTGCTTTTGAAAATACACCAAGGTCAGAATTAAGGATGAGCTGGAACTAAAATCTCAGTCCAGTTTCCTCAACCCTATTCCTCAACTCATACCATGAGGAGCAAAAAGATGTGCCAAAATTGGGGTGAGAGATGGGAACTGGAGAAGAGAGAATAAATACCCGTTTGGCATCACAGTAGCGAAGTCCAAAGGCATGAAACTGAGGGAAGAATGTTGGCTTGACAGCGATGATCTGTGTGTAGAGCTCTGCAGGCCGGGACAAGGCTGGTGTGCCTGACAGTAAGATCACCCTCTTGGCAACCTAGAAGACAAATGGCAAAGGTTCTCTGAACACAAAGAATATCCAAAATGCCCAAGTGAGGCAGGAGCTAGGTTTCCCCAGGAAAAGCGATATTCCCTAGAATTCAGCATGATCACCTTCCACTTCCTGGGTGCTCTCACTGCTGGCTTCTCAAGTTTAAACAGCTCAGATGTCAGGGTATAGCTAGACTCCAAAGTTGCAAGAATCCAGCCTTACTCCAGAACTCTGTGTGACTGAAAACCTGAGATTTCTAGGCAACAGTACCATGACCAGAAAAAAAGACCACATTAGTTGTGAGAACTTAATGGCACTGCTAATGCAAGCAGTTAGATGTTACCTCTTTTTCTTAAGTTCTTCCTAGCTGCCATCACAGCACTTAACACCTTACCCTGAATTATCCTTTCTGTCTCTCTTACTAGACCACAAGCTTCTTGAGATCAGGGACTAGGCTGTGTTCCCTGTATATTCTGTAGCACTTTGTGTCTGGCACAATGTAAATAATCAATAAATGTTCACTGTATGCTGAGAAAAATTCAGAAGCAAGCTGGTTAGTGTTACAGGGAACACAGAGTAAACTCAAATAATACAGAATTGAAACAGGAAGTGGGGAAAGAAAGTAACAGCTCTGAACTTCTTGCAGAACGGATTTCTGACATCCAAGTTGAATTTACTGTCAGATACCGTCAGATAGGACACTGGTAGAACCAGGAGGAAGTGACAGGGATTTCAATGTACAAGCCTCCATTGAATTTTTTTTTTAAAGAAAAAAAGTCTTTACTAATTTCACTATGGTCCAAACCTACGACCCCTGACTCAAGCTCATTTTGGTGGGACCCGGATCCACTGATTCTTGGTCAATTCAGCCTTGGCCCGCAGCAGTCTTCTTAGCAGTAGGCAGGATAGAAATAAACAGTCAGTCAATTCCAATGAGGAACTCCAAGTTCTTCACTACCCCAGCACCTACTGACCAAAGATCAGACCCAGATCGTACCTCTAAAGTAAGATGGGAAGGAAGGTGAGACTAAGAGTAAACAAGTCTTACTGTATTAGAGCATAAAGTCACCACAATTACTGGAGGTAAAATTCACTTTGGCTCTGGCAAGGGACCCTACCCTGGAGCTCAGTTGTCTAGAAACAGCTTGCTAACCACTGAAACTGTGAGCTAATGGTAGTAATATAAGGCAATGGCATGAAGTAAATCTCCTAAAGGAGGAAACTGGGTTTTCAAATGAATACACTGCCTAATAAAAATAAATAAATAAAGGTGTAACAGCAGGAAGAAAGCTGATCCCTCATAAATATACAATATATACAATTCTCAAAACATACTTTTGCCCTCTCAGCCACTGCCAATACCTAGTTCCATTATGATAGCAAAGCTATGAATTTCTCCAGCTGTAATTTTCCACAGTTCAATTACTCTGGCCTTCTAATTTCCTGCACGGTTTAATGCAAACTCATTAAAATAACAATAGGCTTCTTGAATGATATCTGTAGCATGTCTCTACATGGCTTTAGCTATTTCACGAAGGGAATAAAATGAAGAGTTCCATTAAAAAAAGAAAATCTGCCTATCATCTCAAACCAGTTCTCCATGTCACTGTTTACCTGAAATAGCTCATGGACCAAGTGATGGAAATTAACTCCAGGGTCTTCTGTAGGATGTTAATAGGATACATTAATTTTGAGTCAGTTCTCTCGTGTACTTCCCAATCTAGAGTAATGGGAGCAGGGCAACTGGACATGTGTGGGTGTTCAAAAGCAGAGATAGTATTAAGGAAAAAGAAAATAGCTTTAAAAGAAAACAGAACAGAAACTCATCTGCTATGGAATGATTTAGTGTGCTTCCTGCTCCGTCCCAACATGTTTTAAGTGTCATTACTGTCATCTGTAAGCCCTTTAATCTGTGCCCAGCTGCAAATGATTTATATGTCTACACCTTGGAGAAGTTCTAACCTAGGAAAATATAAATCTATAAAGCTATGTAAATCAATACTAAATCAAACACATTATAAATTACCACTCCTGGCTAAGGAAAGAAAAGTAGCACCTAAAAAAGCTACAATGAAACAATGTAAAAGAATAATTTGTTTGGGCTGGGGTCTGGTGGCTCACAACTATAATCCTAGCTACTCAGGAAGCAGGGATCAGGGGGATCAAGGTTTGAAGCCAGCCCTGGGCAAACAGTTTGCAAGACCCTATGTTGAAAAAACCTATCAGACACAGACACAGACACAGACACAGACACAGTGTCTGTGAAACAAAAGACAATGTGTTTCATTCAGAGCAGACACTCTGAGGGCAGATGACCTTCTCAGACCATCTTAGTTTCCTCATGGGTTGAGAGTAGGAAAATCCTGCACAACAGGTTGATACCAGAAATTGATACATATAATTTACCAAGAAGAATCCTATGTAGTTATTCAAAGTAGACACCTTACACATATGTTTTAAACACAAGCTCAGAGAATTTAAGTTCATGTAGAAATTTTTCATCATTTTCTGTCATGGCCTCTTTTTTCCAACCGAGCCAGTAACTTAGGCCAGGAATAAAATCATGCTTCCCAAAGCTCAGTCCCATACTTATCCCCAATATTATCCTAACAATATTCTAAATAAAGCTAACGCAAGATACACAGTTTCAAAGGAGAAAATGCAAAAGGCAGGTAACATCAAAGAGACCACATCTACCCCACCCAAGCGTCCCAACACTCACTAACCCAGACCTCACAGGTGCAAGGGAGCTATTAAGTTTTAAATAGGTCAAAAGTCATTATAGAATCTTTAAACATAAGGACAGTGGCAGGCATAGTTTGGGAGTAAGTGACCAAAAGCACCCAAATCAACACTCAGCAGACTGAGGCAGGAAATCAAGAGTTCAAGGCCAGCTTGGACTTTGGCAGGGAGGAGGATCAGAAGAGAAAAAGATAAAGTAGTAGAGAGGTAGGGATGGCATAGCACAAAGATACAAAGAAATCCAAACATGGAGACAGTCACATAGCACTGGGGGGGAGGGGGGAGAGTCACGTAGCACTAAGGTAAATTAGCCTATAGGACTGCATTAACCATATAGGGGTTAGACCTTGATTTATGCTTCTGTAACCTGCTTGCAAGGGTATATAGGGTGATCTCTTTGTTCTGGGGGCTCACCCTTTGGATACAAGTCCAATGAGTCTGTGCTGGCACAATAAAACGTTGCTTCCTGCTAAACTACCTCAGCTTGAGATTCCCACAACATTTCTTCGGGGCTTGCTACCAGGATTGTGGAGATGGTGGGGTTTTCACCTCCCTTGTTGTCGGGGTGCATCCCTTGGACCACTGGGAGAAGTGCTCCCAGCAGGCACCAACAGACAGCTTGATCCAGATGAGGGACTTGTCCTCCCGGCAAGTTGGGGTGAGGGCCTCAGATGCACAACAGAACCCAGTGAGGTGCAGGAACCAGCGAGGGGAGGGGACCAATGCTTGTCAGACTGGTAAGAACCCTGCCTCAGGAGGCTGAAGGGGAGCCTGATCAATTTCCAGCGAGACACTCTAGTATATGCCTTTTGGGGTGAAACCGTATCTCTCAGGTTCAGGGAGCAAAGTGAAAGTACTGTGCTGTGTAAGAGTATGTGAAAGTGCAAGCCTGAGTCACAACCCAGCTGCAAAGCGAGTGTGGAGTCCCTATCTGTGGGTCCAGCAAACTCATATGGTCAAGGGTAAGCCTTAACAGGGCCTCTGGACTGGGGTTTATACAGACTCACTACAGTCAAGAGATGCCTAAATCCCTGAGAGGGGAGTGGCTAGAGATGGACAAAGCAACTGAGGACCCCGTGTAGGTGCATTTCCTGGCTGGGCACCACATCCAGGTCACCGATAAGGGGCACATACTATCCTTCCTTGTGTGTCAGAGAAAAGGGCCCCCTTTACCTCTCCTCCAAAACCCCTACCCCTCTGTGTCTGTCTTGCCATCTGGTAATTGGAGGGATGGATAGAAATCAAAGTAAAACACTGCCTTGGAGCATATGGTTAAAAACTTTAAAAAGGGATTTAATAGAGACTATGGAATAAAGTTAACTCCTAACAAGCTTAAGGCCCTTTATGAAGTAGATTGGCCTGCTCTTGTTGTAGGACGGCCCCCAGAAGGGTCACTGGATAAAACTGTGGTTAATGAAGTTTATAGGGTAATTGTAGGAAAGCCTGGGCACCCTGAACAATTTCCCTATATCAGTTGCTGGCAGGATGCTGTCCTCAGCTGGCCCACATGGCTAAGGCCTTACCTAGAAGAGGCCTGTAGGATTATGGTAGCTAGGGTGGCCACAACTTCCAAGTGTAGAGAGAAAACAAAGGAGCCTATACTGGCTGGGGAACCCAAGGAAGTACCACTTTATCCTCCTCTGCCTCCAATGCTAGATGGAGAAGCTCAAAGGACAGTCACGCCTGTAAAATCTGGTTCAGAAGCCTCAGGGGCCTCGACTCCTCTAATTCCCCTGAGTCCTACAGATTCCATACCCACTCTGAGTCCACAAGTGCTCACCCCACATCCCCCACTTGATCGAGAGCATCACACCAGTTTCTGTCAGGACCCCTCCTCTCCTCAGACTCCTGTTGCCTTGCAGATGCCCCTGAGGGAAGTCCAGAGCCCCATGTGTTATGATCAGGAAGGCCAAATACAAAGAGCAAGATGAGTATTTGCCTAGCAGCCCTTTATCACCACAGACCTCCTCAACTGGAAACAACATACCCCCTCCTTCATGGAAAAGCCTCAGGCTCTGATTGTATTGATTGCAGTCTATCATCCAGACACAAACCCACCTGGATAGACTATCGACAGCTCTTTCTGACTCTATAATACTGAAGAGCAATGCCATATAACATTGGCAGCTCTAAAGTGGCTAGAAGATCATGCCCCTGAGGGCACTCTAAATGCCCAAGCATACACTCAGGCCTATTTCCCCAAGGAAGACCCCCACTGGGACCCCAATAAGAGCCAAGATTACCAGCGACTGAACGATATCAGGAGGCATTACTGGAGGCTATGAACAGGAGCAAAACATCAGAGGTCCTCCAAGGGCCAGATGAGAGTCCCAGCCAGTTCTATGAGCACTTGTGTGAGGCCTTCCATTTGTACAACCCCTTTGACCGGGAAGCCACAGAAAACCAGCAGATGATCAATGCCACTTTTGTTGGCCAGGCCCAGAGGGACATAAGGTGAAAACTGCAGAAACTGGAGGGATTTGTTGGAATGAACACTAGCCAGCTTCTGGAGGTAGCCATAAAGGTTTTTGTTAATTGAGATCAGGAGGCTAAGTGGGAGGCTGACAGAAAGATGAAAAGGAAAGTGGACCTCCTTGCAGCAGCCCTTGCTGGATAGTCAGGTGGGCCCCAGTGAACTAATCCAGACAGAGGCAGAGGCAATCCCCGAGGGTGACGACAAATGGCCCCAGGACACCCTGTCCTAGGGAGGAACTAGGGCAAAACTAATGTGCCTGCTGTTATCAGGAAGGGCATTGGAGCAGAATGAATGACCCCAACGGGCCAGGGACTCGAGGGAAAGGCCAGGTTGTCGAAGGAAAATATCAGCCCCCCTGCAGAGGAGTCAGCCCCTGGGAGGAAAACAGTGTCAGGCCTGGAAGGCTGAGTAGGACTAGGACAGACAGGGCTCCATTCTACCTAGCCACCAGGAGCCTATAGTCCGAATGAAAATAGGGGGCCATCCCGTTGACCTCATGGTGGACGTGGGCAATGAACATTCAGTTGTGACCCAACTAGTGGGTCCTCTTTCCAACAAGCATGCAACTATTACTGGGGCTATGGGGGACCGGGTCCACCACCTCTTCTTAATGACTAGATGATGCAATCTTAGGAGTCATGAAGTAAGGCATGAATTCCTTGATCTCCCTGATTGTCCTGTGGGCCTGTTGGTCAGGGACTGGCTATGCAAACTGAGGGCGCAGATAACTTTTGATTCAGATGGCACAGCAGCATTAAAGTTGAGAGGAAGTAAGGCAAAGACTCTAATCCTCACGGTTGCACAAGAAGAAGAATGGCGACTCTATGCCCCTGAAGGGAGGCCTCTTGAGATTCCTGAGCCTCCCTTCAAGATTCCAGGTGTATGGGATGAAGATAACACCCCAGGTCTGCCCGAAATGTGCCCCCAGTAGTGGTAGAACTAAAGGTGGGAGCCACCCTGTCAGTCAAAAACAGTACTTCATTCCTTGCAAGGCCCAGGTCAGCGTTCAAAGACACTTTTACACGCTTTTAAAATATGGGGTTCTCCAACCTTGTCAGTCATCCTGGAATACCCCCTTACTACCAGTCCAGAAACCAAGAACTGAGGATTTCAGGCCAGTTCAGGACCTCCAGGCAGTAAATTCAGCAACTGTCATGTTGTACCCTGTTGTCCCAAATCCATACATGTTTTTTGGCCTTGTCCCAATTGAGGCAAAGTTTTTTACCTATCTAGATCTTAAAGATGCATTCTTCTGCATCTGCCTGGCCCCACAGAGCCAGTCTATTTTTGCCTTCCAATGGGAAAATACTAAACACTGGAGAAAAGGGGCAACTAACTAGGACTTGGTTGCCTCAAGGCTTCAAAAATTCACCCATTATTTTTGGAACTGCCCTGTCATCCAACCTAAAAGCCTTCTCAGATGAACAGCATGGTTTCATACTCCTCCAATACACAGATGACCTCCCAGTGGCTGGACCAACTCAGGAGGACTGTATGGAAGGGATGCACCTTCCCCTTTCTCTTTTATGGGAGGCAGGATACAAAGTCTCTAGGAAAAAGGCCCAGATTTGCCAAAACACTGTCAAATACCTCAGCTTTCACTTGTCCTGGAGCAAAGCAGGCTTAGCCCTGAAAGGAAACAGGTTGTGTATTCCATTCTAGCCCCAAGACCCACTGGCAAATTACAGAGTTTTTGGGAGCTGCAGGTTTCTGCCAAATTTGGATTCTTAACTACTCCCTCATGGCCAAAACACTCTATGAAGCTACAAAGTGGGGAGAGCAGGAGCCTTCAGTATGGGGAAGAGAGTCAGACAAAGCCTTTAAGGAAATCAAGAAGGCACTCAAAAATGCCTCTGCTCTGGGCCTGCTGGATGTGATGAGTCCCTTCTTCCTGTATGTCCATGAGCAAAAGGGAACAGGTACTCAGTTACCAGGCTCCTGGTACTGGCTTACTTGTCAAAACAACTTGATGCCGTTTCCTGAGGCTGGCCACCTTGCCTGCGTGCCCTAGCAGCCACTGTTGCCCTAGTAACAGAAGCAGACAAGCTCACCCTAGGGCAAGAACTCACTGTCTGGCTCCCCACTGTCCTGACACCCATGGAGTATAAGGGAAATTATTTGCTGATTAACTCTAGTCAAATACCAGAGTATGCTATGTGAAAACCTGTGCATCCAGCTGGAGGTTGTTAGGACTCTAAACCTGGCCACTCTATTGCTGATTGACTTAGGCCCCCTGGAGCCTGACTGCCTAGAGGTTACAGATGAGGTTTTCTTGAGTTGGCCAGATCTAACTAGTCAGTCAATTGGCAGTCCGGACATTGAATATTTCACAGATGGCAGCAGCTTTGGCTGGGATGGCACACTTTGCCAGTTATGTAGTAGTGACTTTGGCCTCAGTTATTGAGGCTCACCCAGTACCAGTAGGGACTTCTGTGCAAAAGGCTGAACTTATTGTCCTCATGCGGGAACTCCAGCACACAGCAGGAGTGCAAGTAAATACTTATACTGAGTCTAAAACTGCCTTCACAACCATTCATGTCCATGGGGCCTTATATAAAGACAGGAGGCCTACATAACTCAGGAGGAAAAATTATCAAGAATGGGTAGGAAATCCTTCAACTGCTAGATGCTGGTATGGGCTCCTAAACATGTGACAGTTATATACTGCCAAGGGCACCAAAAGGGAGATGCAACAATTGCCTGGGGAAACTGGAAAGCTAACAAAGAGGCCAAAACAAGTGGCCCTCACAAGGGACCAGCCTCCTGTTCTGATGGCTGCCTTGCTCCCATGCCCTTTAGCTGAATGGGACTCATGGTACACACCACAAGAACAGACTTGATTCAAGACTGAGGAGGGAACTTTTCTACCAAATGGATGGTGGAAGTTTGCCAATGGCCACAATGATCTCCCTGAGTCACTGGTCCCTACATTTGTCAAGCAAGGAACTCATTCAGGGTGAACAGCCCTCAAGACTACCCTGGCCTAGCAATTTTATGTCCCCAAGATCCCCAGCAGAAGTAAGGCAAAATGTGAGAGATGTAGCCTATGTGCCAAAAATAACTCTAGACAAGGGCTAAAAGTACCTCCACAGGCGCAGTGTTGGTGGGGAACTCCTCTTGAAAACTTGATCATGGACTTCATGAAATGCCATGAGTTCGAGGATGCAAATATCTGCTGGTGTTTGTTTACACCTTCTCAGGATGGGTGGAAGCCTTCCCCACATAGACTGAAAAGGCCCGGGAGGTGGCCAGATGTTTGTTAAAGGAAATCATCCCTTAGTTTAAAACACCTGTATCTGTCTATTGGGTCAGATAATGGCTCAGCCTTTGTGGCAGGGGTGGCTAAGGGCTTAGGAATCTTCTGGAAGTTACATATGGCCTACTGCTCCCAGAGTTCAGGAAGAGTGGAGCACATGAATAGGGCCCTAATATTACAGTTAGGGAAACTGTGTCAGGAGACCCATCTGCAGTAGGATCAATTACTACCCATAGCATTATTAAGGATTGGATCCAGTCCCATGAAATGGACAGGACTCTCTCATACATTGAAGTCCTTTATAGATGCCCAACCCCCTTAATCAAGGCCATAGGGGGGACCTTAAGGAAATAGGTGACCTCACCTTGAGGCAACAAATGCAAGCCTTCAGGTTGACTCTCTCAAAGATCAATGACTGGGTCTAGGAGAGACTTCCTGTCAGCCTAACAACTCCCACATACCCTTACAAGCCAGGGGATACCATCTGGGTAAAGGAATGGAATGTCCAACTGCTAAAGCCTCATTGGAGAGGCTCTTTTGTTGTTATTTTGTCTACCCCCAAAGCAGTTAAAGTAGCACAGACTGCTCCTTGGATCCACCACAGTTCAGTCAAGCCAGCTTCTCTAGAGTGGGAGAGCATCCCTGATCCAGCTTTGCCATGTAGGATCACCTTCCAGAATGTCAGCACCCTTCCTTGGCAGGACTCGGCTCCCCAGGAAACATGAGACCACAGATGACGGGACAACAGCCCTGCTCTAGTCACCCCTGGAAGCTGACTAGTCTATGTATGGTAGAAGCTTGAGAAGTCAACTATCCACTGGGATAAATGGACTGTTTTCTATAACGGTTATTTTACTGTAATGCATTGTCACCCCTTGTCTGTTATCAGTTGCTGTAGTTCTCACCCTAGTCTTTGCCATAGGTTTGGTGGAAACCACCCCTGCCGACTGGACTCATGGCAAAAAGTTTTTATTAGCTCTCTTCTACCTCTTTTGGGCAGGATGCATAATTACTGTTTATTGTTACTGATCTGGTTTCCCTTCATGGTTCCAGAAGCCTCATCCTGTCACCTTTGTATGCATACTACTTGGGCAGGAAGTGTTGTCACTAGGACTTTGCTTTTCCATACTTACTATTCCTGTGCAGGCTCTATCATCGGTTCATGCACTCACAACCGTACCATGCATCTTTGATGCATGTGCAGCCATAGATCTAGGTGGATGTGGAGGTATAGGCTGAGGCTGTGGGGGCCTGGCTTGGGAAAGAGCCTATATGTCAAACATAAGTATATGTGCCGGGGAGGCAACTCTTGGCCATGTGATGATGTCGATTCTTATTATTGCCTTTATTGGGGTTGTGATTCATGGGCTACATGGAAAAGGGCAAAACACGCAGCCCTCCTTAACTGCACCCCTGGCACCTGTAACCTTGTAAATTTCACCAAATTCTTAAGCCATCTGATTGGAACAGGGACAGAGTATAAAGGATAGATGGAAAGGGCCTTGACCCTGGGACTCTGATGCACCTTAAATTAGTAACTGATACCCATGAGTTTTTCACTCCTTTTATGAGGAAATGAGGAGTGAATTTTCTATCTCTACCAAGGCCAAAAACATGTTCCTCTCGTTGGCGGAGTCTACAGTCCTGACACTGAATGTCACATCATGCTATGTTTGTGGGGTGACCAACGTGGGAGACCACTGGCCTTGGGAAACAAGGGAGCTGGAACCATGGGTGCCTTTTAATAAGACTGCTTTCCCAAAACACAGGAAAGGCGTCTGGCTCCTAAAAACTTCCATCATCAGAAATTATTTTATCTCCTGCCCAGAAGGTCAATTTTCCACCTTGGCCGGGGATTTAACTTGTTTAGGACAGAAGTTTTACAATGACACTGCCCAAGAGATCCGATGGTGCAGAGCTCCAAACCACACAGAATCCCAGCCCTATGCTGGTCAACTTTTCTAATCTCCAGAAAGCTTGGAACAGCATTACTGTAAACATAGATTGACAGGCACAAAGGGGGCTGTATTGGATCTGTGGGAAGCAAGCTTATACAGTGTTACCTGACAGCTGGTCTGGGTCTTGAGTGCTAGGCTCAATCACACCATCTTTCTTCTTGCTTCCCCTCAAACAAGGTGAAAAACTGGGAGTCCCCATATATGAAGAAAGATTAAGTAGACAAAAATGGGGTGCCTTACAAATTGGCAAGTGGAAAGATAACAAATGGCCTTCTGAGCAAACCATCCAGTACTATGGTCCTGCCACTTGGGCAGAAGATGGGTCCAGGGGCTATTGCACTCCTATATATATATATGCTCAACCACATCATCAGGCTGCAGGCTGTTGTTGAAATTGTAACTAGTGAAACCGCAAGAGCTCTCAATTTGCTGTCAAAACAAAGCACTAAGATGCGCAATGCCATCTATCAGAACCGTTTGGCTTTAGACAACTTGCTGGCTTCTGAGGGAGGAGTTTGTGGAAAATTTAACCTAAGCAACTGCTGCTTACAGACTGAAGAAATCACAGACAGAATGAGAAAGTTTGCCCATGTCCCAGTGGTATGGTATCCCAATGACCTGTTTGGAGGATGGTTCTCTGCCTTGGGTGGATTCAAAACCCTGATAGGGGCAATGGGCCTAGTCCTAGGTGCATGCTTAATATTACCCTGACTGGTTCCCTGCAGTCTATCAGGACTATTATGGAGGCTAGTATAGAAAGAAAAACAGCCGCATATGTGATGATGCTATGGAAATACAAACCCCTAGATCAAGATGATGCTCTTTGCCCTTAGGTAGGTCCGAGCATCAAAGGGGGGTATAATGTAGCAGGGAGGAGGATCAGAAGAAAACAGATTAAGGCCTGTGTTCTGATAAAGCAGTAGGGAGGTAGGGATGGCATAGCACAAAGATAAAAATAAATCCAAACATGGAGAAGGACACATAGCACTGGGGCGGGGGGGGGGGGGTGGCGTCACATAGCACTAAGGTAAAGTAGCCTATAGGACTAGCTGTAAACATATATGGGTTAGACCTTGCTTTTTGCTTCTGTAACCTGCTTGCAAGTGTATATTGGGTGAGACCCCTTTGTTCTCAGGGCTCAGCCTTTGGACCTAAGTCCACTGAGTCTATGACAGCACAATAAAACATTGCTTCCTGCTAAACTGCCTCAGTGTCCATATCTCAGCTTGAGATTACCACAACAGGACTACATAGCAAGACCCTGTCTCTGGAAAAAAAAAAAAAAAAGCAGGATCATAGACACTCCCCAGGAAGAAACAGAGGAGTCCACACTTACATGTAAACAGAAGGTCTGAGAATGTTCTTTCTGAGTCTCTGGTTAGGTCAACATACTTTATATAAGCAGTTTCTTCTAGGTCTTTGCCTGTGTTCCAAAAGGCCTGAAGGGCAGACCTTACTAAGCTGATTTGCATGGGAACATGGTGCTTTCAAGCTAAGCCACTACCACTGTTCTATTATCAAAAATTCTAATGCCACATGTAAGGCAGTTCTTGGGTAAGAAGAGACAGAATGAAGACTGTTACTACTGATGTATTAATTCAAAATACCAAGATATTATAATAAAAATAGAGCAAGTGGCATAATTATAGCTGATTAAAGTTGTATCATTCTGATCTTTAAGGAATGCAAACCACTTGTGCATAGGTATTATTAAGATAGTGTTAAAATTAAATACTAAGGTGAAATTCTTTTTAATCTGGAAGACATAGTGTATTTTTCCTTAAGTATTAGACTCCAATAATTTCCTTTTAAATCTGGCTCTGCAATGAACTTAAGGAAATAAACCAGAATGGTGTGACACAGGGACTTCTGGATTTCACACCAGGGGAAAAACCAAAACCTGCCATTGGACACCCTTCTCTCCTCTGGCCTGAGAGAGACAAAGAGTCATCTCTTATGGACACAGAGAAATGGTTTTCTACTCCCCACTTCTGTATCATGTGAAAGGATGGTCAACTGTAGTGTTACACGTAAAAGCACGATTCGGTTACAAATCTATCAAAAGCAGACAGAGGATGCGTATTTTGATAGATTTATACAACTGGATGCTCTTTATAAGAGCCAGTTGGAGTCATTTGGAATGAGATGGAATGATTTTCAGGATATGTGATTGGGGGAAAAGGTAGGCATAAAACACTGGTTGTAGAATACTCTGGAAGGAGGAAGGAAACAAATACATTCAAACTTATGTGGGTGTAGGCTAGCTCATAGATATAAACCGGAAAATCTAGGGATGGTGGGATAACTGAAGTGGTAGAACACATGCCTAGCAAGCATGAGGCCCTGAGTTCAAACTCCAACACCACTCCCTCCCCCTCCCCCAAAAAAGAGAACTTGAAAATCTAGTAGGGATGGCTACATTTGGGGAGAGGGAAGAACTAGGGAATTATCAGGGTGGGAGAAAGATGTATTGTTCATCCTAGTATAATCTTTTGTAGTATATGGATTTATTTTCTATTTGAACAATTTTAATGAAAATGGAAACAGAAAGTCTGAGGGTTTTTTAGCCAATATCTCATCTAGCCAATTGTTAGGGACATAAAAAGCATTCTACTCACAGAAAAAGAGAAGCAGATATTTATTAGGAAAGAATGTGGAATTCTGGGGGTCTTTTCCCTTTAAAAATGTTTAATTTTGCTACTATACTTGTTTAGGAACAAAAAAAAATCATTGTAAATAAAACCAAATAAACTAAACAAACAAAAAACTAAAACATATACCTCGATGTTCAAAAGAGTGATGGTATCTTCACTGTTAGTGTCATGTGGAGGTAAAGGCATCTTTACACCAGCTGAATAGGAGTGAAATAGTATGCCTGGACAGACTGGATTTCAGAGGCCTCCACCAGAAGGAAACATGAAAACTAACTCAGAAAGTCTGCTTGTAGGAATGTGTCCTACTAGGATAAGCAAGTAAGTAAGTATGGATGGATGATGCTCACTTGCAGAATTATAATAGCAAAAAAGGGAAACGACCAAGTGCCTAGTGCTAGTGTGCGTTACATTATAGGATGTGTTTACACAGTCACTAAAAATGATGATTTTTGCCCCACAACTGCCATGCTAAAAAAAGAAAATGTTAAAGTGATTTTCAGGAGATTTTAACCTTATTCTTTCTGTCTTCCCTACTTTCATACATTTACATATAAAAATATACCACCTTGCTTAGTGTTGGTAGCTCAGGTAGTGCTGTGGAGAAGAAAGATATCTCATTTCCTGGGGGACAATGACATCAGTTTCTTTTGACCTAAGAACACGTCCTCTGTAACGCTGAGTGCTGTTGTCATTTACAAAACCCACATTTTCTGGACATGATTTGGCCCTGTTATCTCAATTTGTATGATAAAATCTAATTATCCCTTGAAGCACATTTGCTGGAAATTTTCTGTGACATTAACTATAAGATGTAGTTCTATATTAGAGGAATAGTCAAGTGGCAACTGTCCTTTATTCCAAAAGCATTCAGATTAATTTCCTTAAAGTATTTATATCAGTGGTTCTCTGGATGTGGGGGAGTGGGAAATGGGTAAAGAGTGAACTGTCCCCTACAGGGGATATTTGGTAACATCTGGACACATTTCAGGTTCCCAACTGGGAGTGCTACTGGAATATAGTGGGTAGAGGTCAATGATGCAGCTAAACATCCTACCATGCACAGGACAGCCCCATAGCAAAGAATCATGGGGTCCCAAATGTCAACAGTGCCAAGGTGAAGGGTTTCATTAACAGCATAGGACAGAATGACCCACCCAACTCTCTCACCACACTCCTTCCACAGCTGAGCACTAGGTGAAGTCAACACTATAGAAGAGAGTGACCATGATATGGCACCTTCATAAACAGTAGGCCATGATCATGGATCCTATTTTAAAATATTAATTTGCTGAAATCCTTTGGTAAATGTAGAGTAAAACATACTAGAACACAGTTGAAAGATGTAAGTGTGCCACTTTGAAATATGTCCAAGATAGAAAAGATGCATATGCTGCTTCCAAAGGTCTGGCCAGAGGCACACATTTCAGAGCCCACTATGTAGCAATATGTGCCTAACCAGGCAATGACTATGTCAACAAGGCGGTTGCTAAGAAGCTTTCATATTACAACTTTAATGATATAATCTGTATACTATGCTATTTCTTTTGCCTAAACAATCAAGGGTAGAGATTTAATTTTACTTATGGCCATAATATTAGAACCAAGGTACCAAGGTTGATTAATATTTTTCTAAGGAAAACATATTAAAGCCTCCCCCAAAACAGGTCACTACCCTAGAAAAGACATTTCATTTATGTGTGTCCATAAATGGCTATTGACATATAAAAATTTATAGGCAATATTAGCAGAGAGCCAAGGCTTTTAAATAGAAGATTTATTTTTAGGTTTGAGGCACATGACATAACCCTGCTTTGGAAGATGTACTATATTACCTATTATTCCTTAAGAAATTAAAACTTAAAATGAATAGACATTTAATTATGTTTTGTGGGGAGATGGGAAAATTAAGTTAATTTTCAAATGCTAAACTTTGCCAAAATTTAGCAAATCTGTTTTCCTTAGTTCAGGCAAAAGCAAAATTTCTTTCAAGGAATAAAAATGTTGCAGCTTCAAAACACCCATGTGACACAAAAGCTGCCTTAATACAGCAAGCACAGGATGATCCTAGGCTTCTGTCTGCTCTGGGCGTGCCAACCAAAGTGGTTCCTCCAATATCTTCTGTGAGAGTGCTAACTTGTCATGAGAAAAATGCTACTTTCCTACTCCCCACACACTAATTTTAGGGGAAAAAAAAAAGGAAAGAAATTTGGGGGCCTACCTTCTGTGAGGGTAGGGCTAGGACATAGAACATAGATACCAACCAGCATTCTAGGTGGAAGATGGACAGTAAACTCCTTGTTAGAACACATGTAGACAAAGACTTGATCCTACTCCACAAACCCATCCTTACCTGCTCTGAAGCCACAACTCACACTAGCCCACATTTCGGGGACAAGTGGAGACCCCATGGAAAGGAACATGGATAGCTGACCCTCCAGTTAACTAGCCATTTTGGGTAGCATAGAAAATGGAACAGCTTACAAAGCATGTCTCAGCTCTGCCAGTGCTTCCTGCTGGTGTCCAGTGGCCCTAGCTTGTTTCTAAGTTTGGGTAACTCATCTCCCTTGTTCCTAGCACCTTAACAGCTTTGCTGTGATGAGGGACACGGTTTCTTCCGGGCTGACAAGCTATTGCAGGCTCACTCCTGTCCAGGCAAGAAGACAGAGCAGATTTTGGAGTCCAGTCCCAACCCAGTCCATGAACTACTTAGCAGGATGTCTTTAAGAAAAATGTGACCAGCACACAAGCCCTAAAGAAAGATCCCTCACGGAAACACCGAGCACTGCCCACAGCTCACAGGCCTGTGCGGCAGAATGCTCTAGCAAAACTCCCTGGGAAAATACTGTGGCTCTCAAGACCCAGTGGGCACAGGCCCCAAGCCTTTTCTCAGCAACACTCACCTTTAGGATGGGCACAGCTGCTCGACAGCGGGCAGTCTTGCTGTTTTTGAGGAAGTGAGATTCATCCTGAA
The DNA here is from genome assembly GCF_047511655.1 of Castor canadensis. Lineage (NCBI taxonomy): Eukaryota > Metazoa > Chordata > Mammalia > Rodentia > Castoridae > Castor > Castor canadensis. Next base: position 164,685,923 of record NC_133389.1, on the reverse strand, counting down.
AGAAACAGCCACATGGGTGAAAAAGGCCCAGTCTTGCGTATGAGAAAATGCCCACCTAAAACTTGACCCCAGTCAGGCATTTGGCATGTGGTCACCTCACTTAAAACATTCTCATTCAAGGAGATTGAACAGTGGGCCTAGGGAAGGACCCAAGGCACTGGGACAACTTTTTACTATATTCTGGGCAAGTCACTTCATCCCTCTGGGGAGTTCTCCATCTATAAAGTGGGGTTGGTGAACCCCACCCCACCCCTCTCAGAGGCTGCTTGGGTAGAGGTACTGCTTTGTAAGAAGCACCTCACATCTATGTGGCATGAAAGTCAAGTGTACTGAAGATCCACTGTGTGCTCTACACTGGTGTGAAGCTCTGGGTTCAGCACCTGCCCTTGGGGCTTGACATGCAGCAAGGATGTCAGACACAATAACAACCGATCGGACTATTAGTACTGCCAATGTGGCAGGTGTGCACAAAGCACTGCCAGAGAAAAGAGAAAAGAGAAATGAGAAGAGGATGACGTGATCCTTGTCCTCCAGGGACTATTAGGTTGAAAACATGCAGTTTGATTATTTACAGCTCTGTATTCTGTGTGTAAACAAATATAGAACTTGTCATATTTTCTAAAGCCAAATGACTAACCAGGCAACTAGGTTGGTACATTTAATTCCTTGCTATGTGACTCTAAACCACTAGCTAACCTCTCTACAGTGCTAGTTTCTTCATCTGTAAAATGGGTGTAATATTATTCTTAATGTAACAGTTTGCGGAAAGTCTTAAATGAGCTAACACACAGGCAGCCCTAAGAACTGTCCTACCACTCAGGCAGCGCCTGATGGCATCAGCCACCCTAGACTGGGGATACCAAAGAGATCTCACTCTGTCTCTGAAGATAATCTGTAAGCCCCTCCCCAGCTCATTACATTTCAGCTCTCAAAAGCACAACAGAGGGGAGTGTGAGATAACCTCCAAAATATCAAAACCATATCTAGCTCCTGAAACCCGAATTGCTACATTCATACTTCTATTTCATGATAAGTCCTCACGACAGTCATGAAAAAGGACTTTGTAGAGGGAAATTGCAAAAAATGTGAAGGATATGAAAAGGAATGGGTCCTTTGGACAATGGGTAAAAACACAGCACCACTGGAACAAATCAAAAGCAATGGCTTAAGACTGAAGCCTCTTCTAAGAAGTGTGACATCTCAGAGCTGTCACTTCATTTATTCCTACAATGAATATCTCAAGTCAGAAAAGGACAGGGCCTTTATTTAATTGAAAAACAAACCAACAGTGGTAGTAAGCAACTTGCCAAAGATCACATGGCAGGTACATGATAAACCAGAAACAGAAAAATACGAATTCCGAAAATAGAACCAGCTTTAGTCAATGATTCTCCAGCTTGCTAGCTTTTTGTCTATAAGCAAATGATGGACCCACTCTCACTGTCAATTTTCATCAGCAGTGAAGTGGACAACTCCAAGAATAAAGGCTAATACCGCTTAGGGGGCTGGGATGATCTGTGGTTATAATGAAGCATCTAATAGATAATAACAAACAAGAAATGAAGGCATTGTTTTCCCCTCACCCTGGAGCCATCACCACTATCCTGGGATATTCTTTGAATGTTTTCATTTCACTTGAACGGTGACATTTTTTTTTCAAAGTCATACTTGAATTTGTGCCAAATCAAAAGTGTGTCCCCCAAAGACTCGTTACCCATGTAACTTTGGGAAAAAAATATGTACACTCCTATTTACTTATCCTAAGAACACAATGTGGTAGAATACAGTAAGAGACCCCCTGAGATCAGCAACTGTGTCTTCCCCTTTCCTCCTCTTGAGCTCCCGCTATGTTTTTATTTGGGAATTATTTCGACACATTCAGTACTGACAGCTGGCTGGGCACCAAGCCTGCCCAGGCAGTCTCATGAAATGTGTGAGGAATGAAATGAAGGAAACCAGTAACTGAAATATGTACTGTCAAAACTGGGAGCAAGGCTCCAGGATAACCTTCTTTAAAAAAACAACATGAGAAAAAAGTTCTTTTTTTGTTGCAGAGTATGGAGATGTCTTCGTATTGGCTGGACTTACTATTTTTAAAAAAAAAACCAATCCATTTTTAAATTGGTTAATCCATTAACCAATCCATTTTTAAATTCTTAAATCACAAAACTAAACTGAAATTTATTTTCATTTCACTCTTAATTTATCGACAAGTGAAAATAAAATCCATCAGCCAAAAACTGAAACAAAACAGGGAAAAGCTTATAAGACTAAATACGGATCCCAGCATTAATAGCTGAACAGAGAATGTGATTTTTAAATTCTTAGCGGATGATAAAGTACAGAAACTGAACACTTACAAATTATTTAAAACCTGGAATCACTGACCAGAAATTACACAGTTGGATCATGGGAAAACAGCAGAAGGGGGTTATGAGTAAACCTACACTGTTCTAGCTGCACCCCATGCCTTTCTCAGAGGAAACCCTAGCATGATTAGATACTGGGCCAGACTAATACTGGCAGCCAGGCTAGTAATAGTAACCTGCCTACCAGAGAAGCCTTCCAGTGGGTTGGCAATTTGATCCGGGCCCCAGACATCAGGTGGATCTCACTGATGTTGGTGCCTTGGTGCACAATTATGCAGCCAATTAAGTTATTTGGAATGGTGAATTCATGGGTGGTTTGACTAGATGCAACCAAACTTGCCCAGTAGCCTTTCACCTCTGGAAAGCTGGAGTCAATTCTGGTGAATCCACTCCTGCCATGCATCATGGCAAAGTGAGACTGCTGTCTTACCACCTAATTCAGTTTGGCCAGATCGAGTGGAGAAATGGTATGTTCTGGACTTACTACTGACCTGTGCCACTCTGACAAATGACACTGATGAAGGCCACACCCTTGCTGAACAGAATGCAGTCCCTGAAGCCCTGGATGGTCAGGGATCCACATGCAGGCATCCATCCCTAACTTCACACTGCAGAAAAGATAGGCTAGAAACCTCAGCACAGACTTAGTTTAAAAATCTCCCTAGGAGATTCTAATATACAGCCAGGGTTGAGAACTACTATTTTAGAGAAGTAAAATGCCAGTTCCCTGTGAAGTAAAGAAATTTCTATTCTCTAGGAAACAGAGTGAGGCTTAATGAGACTGCAGACACCATATTCTTGGAGCTTCTAAGAGTTAAAAGTACTTCAAGACTTTGCCAAATCACTTACAATGATGACAACTTTGAAAGAGGCTTTTAGTTGTTTTTCTAACTTGCTAAGAAGGTCAAAACTGACAATGTTGATTAAACCAGCTGTCAGGCGGCCCTTCCCAGTCACCACCACATTGATGTCCTCTGGGCTTAGTGACGGCAGCCACCGAAGAAAGGCCTGCAGGTGACAGGGAAGAACAAAACAGAGCAGTTGCCGACTCTGACTCCAGCCAACTCATCAATAGCATTCTGTCCATGTGGACCCATTTTAACATTCCCTGAAAAACAAACTCAGTCTCTCTCCTTCCACATCCTCCTTCATCTGCCAAAATCTTGTCATTCCCCCTCCACCCATGTCCTTCACTGTTCCAACAGGACACTCTTCTCCTATGTCGGCAGGTCTGTTGTGTCTGTAGGTTTTATCTTGGTGATCTCTTGCTAGACAGCAAGTTTCTGCTACAGCAGAAAGTGATCTTATTTTTTTTTTTTAAAGGAATGATTCTTTTTAAGAAGAATTTTATAAAGGACCTAGAAGAGTCACCTGCCTTCCCCAATCTTACCATCTCTAGATAAACCCAGTAATCTGCTATCTCCACATCAGCACCTGCATTACCTGGGCCACACTGTTGTGACGCTGTGGATGCTAGCCTTTTCTCTATTCTTGGTCTGCTCATAACCACCGATCTGACTCTTCCCTGGAATTTCTGAGGGTACTGAGGGAAGCTAACACACACAAGAGTTGCATTGTATAACTGCTTTCTACTAGCATTAGCAGAATCCAGATGATAAGGTCAGGAAAAGAACAAGGTATTGTTCTGATGCACATTAAAATTTTTTCCCCCTTTTCTTTGGTTAAAGTAGTACTTCTAGGCATTAGGCTGACCAGCAGCAGGCAGAAATGCTTCCTCTGCACCACGGTTAAGAAAAGGCTAAGAAAAAGCTAAGCTGTGAAAAGGCTGAGAGTCAACATCAGTAGCATAAAGCCAGGAAGATCTATGGACAACAGCTAGTACTTCCTTCTTTACTGGTTTGCTTACAGGGGCTTTATAACTCAATATTCATGTCAGGTACTCCATCCACTAGGTTATCTGTGCAACAGTGGACATAACACCCACAGTGCCCTCTGTGCTAAGCCAAGACATCAGGAGGGTGACTTCAAGTCCTGCTCTGCTCCTCATTAGCAGGAAGCACAGCACTTAACCTGTGAGATTCAGTTTGCCCAATCATAAAGGGTGTTGCTGCCAATGGTATCATGGAGTTAAGGGAGATAAAGGAGGTGAATAGATTCTGGAAATGAAGTGTGCTACAGATGGAAGTCATTATTCCCAGAGGCCCAGAGATACTGGAAGAGTCTGCTGAGGGACTGACATGCATCCCTAAGCTGGTGACTCCTTGGCTTATTTCCCTGACAGTATAACCTGACTCTAATTCAGAAAACCATCAGCTTACCCTGAGGGGCCAGTTCATCTCTCTTCCTGCCTTCACTTAAAGAATGGACCTTCAAGGATCCCAGGCCTTGTCTCCAAACTGTTATTTTGATACTCTAATCATGAGGAAAACATTTCTTAAGCTTCCAAATCAAAGAGAATTAACCTGCTCCCAGGTGAAGCGCACAGAGGATGGCACCACTACCAGGAGTGGCCACTCCTTCCGGTAAAAGGCTGCTATACAGATGGCTTGGATGGTCTTCCCCAGGCCCATGTCATCCGCAAGGAGCAGGCGGCCTCTTTTTGCTATGGCAAAACTGCAAGTAGACAAGAGAAAAGTGAGCAGCACAGTACAAGTCAAGTCAATTTAGGTAACCTGCCCCCCATGTAGAGTGGAATGGCATCACTAGGTGCCAGCTACTGCACCAGCTAGCATGGGGCCTGTTTGCAAACATGCTCCCTGAAGAGACTTAGCAGGAGCCAATTAGGGGGCAGAATAAAAAGAGAGAATCAAGATAGGGAAAATGAAGAATGATGGATTAAAAGTTAGGAAGAAAATCACACAATTAGATCATGAGAGCCGAGGGAGGAGGTTTCAGTGAGAGACATATCAGTCTGAACTGAGCACAGCCCAAGAGAACATGAAGGAGGGCACAATAAGCTGTCCACAAGGACAGGGCTGTTACTTACTTGTAGGGTGTGCTCAGGAAGGATAGAAAGAAGAGGTAGTGGTGTTACAAATAAAAACATTCTGAAGATCGGAGTATCTTCAGAATACTCTGCGCAGAGCAGAGACAGAAGTTGCTGAAGAAATCAGACAAAGGAAAGGATGGGAACCCAAGTATTTGTCTAAGAGGAAGCACAGTCTCAGCCCAAGCTTTTTCATGAACTAACAGCCTCCAGAAGCCTGAAGCCCTTAATTGCACCAAACCTTGCTAATAGTCTGTGATGAGGATGGAGACCACTATTTGGGGGCCAGACTGGCCTGAGTTGGAATCCCAATTCTGTCACTCAGTAGCTGTACACCTTTATGTACCCCTCTACAGTAAGATGGGGAATAATAACAGTACCTGTTCCACAGAGCAGTTAAAAGATAATATGCAAAGTGATTAAGACAGTGCTTGGCAACTTCATAAACACTAATAAGTATTTCTACTGTAGCCATTATCTCACAAAAAAAGAAGAGAAATCATCAGGACACGAACTGTAAAATGATTCATCCTGAGTTGCAGGATGAATTAGTGAGGAGTCAAAAAGGATCCTAAGCATCAGACATCTGGTACCCTGCTCCAAACCCTAGTCCTCTTTCATCTAATTCCTGAAAAATTAATCATTTGCTTGAAACTTGGTAATAAGTCAGTGGAATAGCTCTTTTTCTTTCCTCTAACACAGAAAGTAATGTCTTCTCATCAGCAACTTGGAAACATTGTTTCCTAAAATGGAAAACTGAGCAGAAGCTGTCTGGGGACCAGAAGCCAGCACAACCAAAGCATGTGGTCCAATAGGCATCATATCATGTAACTTCCAGCAGCAATAACGGCCACATAGGTGAGAGGAGCACCTCTTCCTACAGTGTCCACCTTGGCCAGCACATCCCTCTACTAGGGAGAACAGAAGCCCGGAAGGTGCTACCTCTCTCTCCTGAGCAGGCCTGGTCTCCTGCAGCATAGCTGCCTCTATGAAATCTTTCAGACCAATTCTAGGTTCAACCCACAGTACAGACAAATGGGGGATGGTAAGTATGAAAAGATTCATTTCTTACCATACTTTAATTTGAAAAATTGGTGACCTGGTAGGACAAGAACCACCCAAGAAATCCACAGAACACCCACATCCTTCAAGTGCCTTTGTCTCAGCTTTCTCAACTTTGCTACCTATAGCTTCCAAATGGTTTGATCCATTTGGTCTTTCTCAAAGCAGAGTGAACCCCCTGAATTGTACGTTCTTTCCTTTTCCCTGCATTGAAGTGCCCAACTAAGGAACAAAGTGTCAAAAAAAAGAAAAAAATGACATCAAAGAAAAGACCAGTGGTAGAGCACTTGCCTAGCAAGCATGAAGTCCTGAGTTCAAATCCAGTACTGTCAAAAAAAAGAAAAAGAAAGCAAGCAAGAAAGAAAAAGCCTGGAAAAAAAAAAGAAGAAATAAAAGCCAAACATATCTTCTATTCTTCTATAGTTTGTTATATTATGAAAGGGAAAACATGCTACAAAAACCACAGATCTAAGTTTCAGTTCCATTTTTGTTGAATGGGACCATTTAGATATTAGAAGCTGATACTTCTAAGAGTTCTCGTCCATAAATTTAAAGATGTGTCCAATTGTAGTTCTTATATTAAAAAAAAAAAAAGAAACCAAAATATAGAACTGTTAGTCCTCTTCTCCCAATACCAAGCCTCTATATTTTCAGTGGCCAAAAGTTAAAAACTTAGAAGAAAAGCCACAAGGACCATTAGTAGTTTCGAGAAAAAGATGGAAAACTCCTGGTCATCTTCTAGTTCTGTTGCTACAGATGAGGCCACATTCACCCTGCCTGGGTGTCTTGTCCAGCAGAGTGAACTAGCAGCAGAGTGAACTAGCAAGAAGAGCATTCAGCATGTGGGCCCAGGGATCTCTAACAGAGCATGAAGAACTCAGATACAGCAGATGGGCATCCCAGGGGTAGGGGTGGGGCTGGGCAACCTGTCTCGGTTTTAGTGAAGAAGCCAGAGTAAGAAAGAGCAAAGAAATAAACCATGCTAAGCCTGGTAAAAACAAAACATAAAGGAGATCTCAAGAGATGAAGGATTAAAATGACAAAGCAAGATGAAGTTCTGCAAAGTGTGTTATCTAAAAGAGAAGGAAGATGGAAGAGAAAGGAGGAAAAAGGTGGTAGACACGGGATAAGGACCATGGGAATGGAAAATGTGGTAGTGCCCAAACAGCACAGAGATCAAAATCCCACCACAGCTGTAGCCAAGCTTTCAGCAGAACACAACACTCAGGCGTTAGGTGGGCTAGCTTCATGTTTGTCAGTTCCACTGGTAACTGAGGTCCGTTCCCTTACATGGAGCTCTATCTTCAACCACACTGCCTACTAATAGCTCTAACTCTCAATATTCTGGACAAACAACCAAGAACTCCTCTTTTCTTTTTTTTTTTTTTTTTTTTTGTGGTACCAGGGCTTGAACTCAGGGCCTACACCTTGAGTGACTCCGCCAGCCCTTTATGTGTTAGGTATTTTCAAGATAGAGTATCGAGAAGTATTTGCCCAGGCTGGCTTCAAATCATGATCCTCTTGATCTCTGCCTCCCAAATAGCTAAGATTACAGGCGTTAGACACCAGTGCCCGATAAGAACTCATCTTTCCTCTCCTTCAACTCTAGTATTTTTATGAGAAGGTAGGTTTAAACCTGTAATTTTGCTTCTTCAGAAACTCTGGAAAAGCTGGGTGTCAATAGCTCATGCCTATAATCCTACCTACTCAGAAACTGGAAAAAAATGACAGGTCAGAATGTGAATTCATCTTTTATCCTTCTATAGTAAGAGCACCCTGACTTTCTTTTGGAGAACCACTCTCAGTCTTCCATTTGGGTGGGGCAGGCCCTGCCTCTGGTTCCAGGGAAGGACCTATCTCTGGGTCTAACCAGCAAGACTTCAACGCCTTAAGTTTACACAACATCACCATCAGACCTAGGCTGTAGCAATGTCAGGTCTGTCAGAGAAGCAATGCTTGGGCTAGATTGTTAAGCAGAAGAAAAGCAGAGCTGAGAAGGGGAGAGTTCTGATGAGATCTTTGGTGATGTTAGATTTTTCTATCCATACACTGAGAATTCTCTTTCCTTAAGCTAGTTTGAACTGGTTTTCTGCACACCTGGAATCCAGAGGCTTGGTTAACTCATGGAATTTGAAATTCACAGTTGTAATAAGGCCTTGGTAACAGCACACCTGGCTGTTTAATGCCTAGATGCTTCTAGCCATTCATGCAAGATTGAATGTTCATAAAAAAGCATTTGAACCCAGCCCACAATGAGCGATGAAATTAGAGCAAGAGAAAGATCAAGAACCTACTTAACTCCAGCTCTCTGAAAGGGCATCAGATTAGACACAAGCTTGAAATCCACTCCAGAAAGGTCAGCCTCAGGGACATCTGCTGTGAGATGGAGAGACGTCTTCTCCAGCTGAGAAGCAAATGCCAGGGTGATTGTCTTGGGCAGAGGATCCAGCTGAACTTGCGGGAGGCCACGAACCCTTGCGACTGGAAAGAAGAACAGAGGCATGTAAGCCAGTGTTCACACAGTTCAGTAAGTGCCATTCTGCTACACACCATCTTCTCAAGAATGCTAAGAGCAGTGCACGGCAGGGGCTGACAGCTGCAGCCTTGCAAAGCACATGAACCAACAGAATGAATTTTCTCTATTCCTGAATCTCTGCAAGTAAGAGGGTACCTGATAATGCAAAAGTGAAGGACTGTCAAGTGTTTTTGTGACTGATTTTTTTCTTTCTTTTTTTTTTTTTTTTTGCAATACTGGGGTTTGAACTCAAGGCCTACACCTTGAGCCACTCCACCAGCCCTTTTTTATGAAGGGATTTTTTTTCGAGATAGGGTCTCGTGAACTATTTGCCCAGGCTGGCTTCGAACTGCTAGCCTCCTGATCTCTGCCTCCTGGGTAGCTAGGATTATAGGCATGAACCACCGGTACTTGGCTCATGTTGATTTTTTTTTTTTTAACCTCAAGTAATCTTTAAGAAAAACTGTCCCGGTATTCCCATTCACACCAATAAAGGCTCATATTCTTAAAAAGTCAGCCCAGAAAGACCCCTAAAAAAGCAAGTCCTACACAGAATGAATCTTATTTCTGTTCTTCTATTTTGATAGTTTTGATGTTTGAGGAGGCAGCACCTGCTGTCAACAGGCAGAAACACTGTGCTCTGGACAGAGGAGTCACTAGGTGCTCCCAAGAAAGATGGGTAGGAAAACAACAGTACTTACAAACAAGAACAAAAGGCTACAAATTGATAAAAATGCACATTCTTGAGGTTTACAGTAGCAGTTTCTGGAGCGAAGCAGCTGAAGTATGTATTAATCTGGAGGTGACTTGATAGTTCAAGATCTAGTCTCTGTAAAGCAGGGGCTAGCAAGCTAAGGCCCATGGGTCAGATCAGCCTGCTGATTTTTTTTTTTAAATGATAAATTTTACTGGAATAAGCCATGTCATTTGTTATGGATTGTCCACAGCTACTTTCAAATGACAGTGGCAGTGAAACAGCTGGGACAAAGACTACATGGTCCACAAAGCCTAAAGTATAATCTGGTTCATTATTTAAAAAATTTATTGAGCTGGGGGTGTAGGTCAGTGACAGAGCCCTTGACTAATATGGAAAGTAATGGGGTCTGATCCCCAGCACTATAAAACAAGCAAAGAAACAAAATATTTTACCAAACTCTAATAAGCTAAGAGTCTTATACTGACCATTACTCCAACTCTTTCAATTTGGGGCCCTTCACTTTCCTTCCAAATGTGCTGATCTTAAATACCTATATAATGGTATAGGCCTCTTCTAGTTAAGGGCCATTAACACAAGTGGGAAAAATAAATTATTTGAGAGCTACATGGAAATGAATTAATTGCACTGAGTTGAAAGAATTAAGTCTCACCTGATTTTAAAATTAAGAAAAAAAACCACCTTTATTCAATAGAGAAATAAATAAACCAGAGATTAAAAATTAGACAAAAAAAAGACCTAGAGATTTCTGGAAGTAGAATTATCATGAAACTACTAATCATAGCCAGCTGTCCTATGAGCTGTAGCTTCCAAGATGTTTCCTTTTATCATTTTTCTTTGAAAAATCTAAATAGAAAAGTAACTATTATTTATAGATCTTCAATTTCTCTTTTTCCTTTATTTTTCCCAGGGCACCCTGGGAGTCATGTAACACACCCAGGGGCTAATTATCCTCAGGTACCTAGTAAAAGGAAACATAAAGAGACACTGGGTATATTTCATTTCTACCCAAACTACCTGAAATCCTAAAGTTGTTAGCTCTCTATTCCATAGTCAAGCATGATCAAATGCTTTCTTAACATCTTCACAATGTGTTTCAAAAGTCCTCTGCCACAATCATCAGTTGGTTACCAGGGCAAACACTGATGTGACTATGGAGGACTGAGCCATCCACTGCTACCTTCAACTGCTTTGTATTTTTAATTACTTTAAATCCATTTTTGTCCTTGACTAAATATAAGTACAAGTTATTTCTGCAAATAGTTTCTACTAACAGAAACACCCCGACAGTAATTTAGGAAAGGCTGATAGCTTTAATCTAAAACAGGCTGTCCATATTGATGTAAAAATACATTTTTTATACTCCAAATTAAATCTGAACATGCTGATTTCTACACACTTCAGGAGGTAAGCACTCCATGTACTTATAAAAATAATTCTCATTTTAATTCTAGTGATCTTCAGAACTCAAATACCTGATGAAATCTAAGGGCTGATGATCCGGCTGGGATGAAATGCAGTATTTTATAAGCACTATGTTCTTTCAGCCAATTAGAAGGGAAAAGAAACCCAACAACCACTCTTATCTCATACCAGCTACTATTTCCAAAATCCTATGCTGTTAGTTCAGCCCACTGGGTGTTTCTGAGCATGGCACCATTCCTTGTTAACAGCTGTCTATTGTTCTTTCCCTTTGCTGGGAGATGACAGCTTCATGAGTCATCTAGAAGATGTTTCTGTAAAAAAAAGCTCTTTGGCAGAATGCTACTAGCCACACAGCTGGGAGATGCTAATATTTTCAATTAGCAGCTAACAAGACAAGATCCTCAAGAACCCTTCGGGACTGTGACAGCCAAGAGAAAACAAAGGGCCTCATGCCAATTTCACTATGGGCAGAAGACCTCAAGTCACTTAGAAAGGAAGAGAGGAGAAAGTTCTTAGATTTGTTTTATTAGAGAAAATAACTCTCATCACCTTATAGATGAGTATTCATATACTCAGGTCTAATTGCCATTTTTTAATTAGTTTCATATGCACATGCTCACTAGCTCAGAATCAATAATCTAATTTCACACATAAAGAAGACCTCAGAGTGAAGACAGGTGTAAATTCTCCAGGTCTACAATGTTAATGGTGGAATCAGAACTAAATTGGGAACTGTGCTATAATTTGCAATACCTTTCCTCCACAGCTTCTTGGTTCATGGAGCTGGCTTCTAAATTTCATAATGGATCATGTTAAAAATGTAGATGGAAATGTTAGTCCCACTTCTGTCACTGACTTTACTATGCCCCTGCAATATTTCCTTCCTCCAGGTCCAAGCTTTTATCCATCTACAAAATGGGGGAGATCAGTCTTATTTTCCTTGAGACACTGTAATGAGGAGAAAGAATGTAAAAGCTCTAAATTTAGAATTTCTAACTCAGGATTCATGGAATTATTAATGTCAAATGCAAACTTGCATGTATGCTCAGAACATGCATTTTTCTGGGTGAAGAACCCATCGTGCTCATTAGAGATTTTAAGGAGCGTAGGTCCACGAAAGATTTACAACAACTATGTAATGCTGTGAGTCATGAGTTACAGTTCCCATCATTACATTCATCTGTGAATGCTGTAAGTACCCTACTTTTTGTTATTCCAAGAGTCAAGGCCTTTGTAGTAATATATTTATATGTCTTTCTTGGTTGAAAGACTATGAGGTGAAAAGAGAAAATTAATTCCTATTTCTTAGCAAGAAATTCGGCTTTAGTCAAACAGTTCCCTCTGAATCACAAGCTCCAAACAGCAACAGCCAGAGAGCTTCAGATCAACACAGGTTATGCTTTCTGCTTCAGCCAGCTTTTCCTGACACTGAATAGCATTCCCTCACATTCAAACTTAGTCTTGTAGTTTACAGCAAGTCCTTTCTCAAGAACTGAAAGCTTTCCCTAATATTTAATTCCTGTAGGAGTAAGGCAACCAGGGATCAAAGAGCCTTTTTGAGGGGGAAGGGACAAAATGGACTCAAATGTTAAATTATCTAGTTGATATCACACAGTGGGAGACATAGGGAAGGAACCCAACTCTTCTCTTTTCTTTAAAACCCTAACCTGACCGGCAAGATTGCCAGTAGCTCCCACTTCCCCAAGGGTCAGGTCTCTGCTGGCTGGTTGGTACCAACACACCACTCTTCTCACTGTCTGGGAGACCTAACAAGTCCACAGGAAGCCACACAAGGAGAACATAGGCTATGCTAGGTGCACACCCATTGCACAATCAGCACAATTTGGAAGAAAGGTAAGACTGGCATTCCAGGATAGGCTGAGCTATGAAGATGGCCCCTTTCTCTTAAACATATTAGAATTTATAACCCCATCTAAGCAGAGCACACAGAAGAAAAATGATAAGCCAAACTGGCTTCTCCTTCTGTAGCTGTTACCTATACACACTTCCCCTTCCCTTGACAATCTCTAAAGTGCCTGTTAAAATGCTTAAGTTCCCCAACCTGGACTTCTGCATCTCACAGAATGCAGTTCATAATGAAGCGCATAGCCACTAAGACTCTCCTACCTTCTTGATTACCTGGTTCTAGAAGTAAACTGAGAGCCTAATCCTAGAGGTCATGTAAGGTAGCTGCCATTTGAGCTAAGCAATCCCAGAACACCTCTGATTCCTCACATCCACGTCCCTCACTTTCAACACTTCTAACACTTGGAAAGGTTTCCCAAGCCCTCGGAATTTTAAGAGCACCATTTCAGCCTTATGATAAAGGGCCCTGAATTGACACAGGCTATCACACAGTCACAGCCAGTGGACCTGGACAAGACTTCCTGAGAACATCCCACCTTTACCTACCCTGTCCTCAAGCATCTGAATTACTGCAGCAGGGGGAGGAGGAGACTCTTTTCAAAGGCATTATAGTTAAGGCAGACTATTAAAGTTTAACAGAATGATAAAAAAAGAAAGAAAGAAAGAAAGAAGCAAAGTAGGCTTCTCACTTAGCTTATTGTATTCTTCCAAGAGAAAGTTCCACTTCCTGGTCTTCACATCTGTAATGAGAAGAAACAGATTTAAAAAAACAGGACATGCTGCCCTTATGCTACATCATCATACCTGCTTATCTGCTCCTTGACTGTATAACCCTCCAGTAAGTTCTGAGACTGTGGTTGATCCTGTACTTGGCACTGGGGATATGAAATTAAGAGCACTTGCCCTTGAGACACCCACAATTTACAGGGAGGAAGGACAAGCAGAAATGGTGACAATTCTGGGTTATGAGGGTTGTGACAAAAGGTGCTACAGGGACATGTGAGTGGGGACGGCCCAGGTCAGAAATGTCCAGGGTATCCAAGACAAGGACAACAATTACAGCTTACACTTATTCAGTCCTTACTTCAAGCCAGGCACCTGTGCAAAGGGGACACTCACACCATCTCATCTGTCCCTCACATCTCTATGAGGTGGGCTCTGTTATCAGCTCCATTTTATACACGGGAAATGAGCTGCATGTGGTCAGAGTGGTCAAACCAACTATGCTCAAGTCCCATCTTCCTCATATTAGCTGCATAACCTTGGGCAAGTTACATACATCCTTGTGCCTCAGTTTCCATATCTTAAAAATGAATATACTATAGGGTTATTGTGAGGATTACATGAAATTTAAATGTAAAATGCTTGGAAAACAATGAACACTCAAAAAAAAAGCTGGTTCTTATGATTTACTTGTATTATTACTATGTCATCTGGTAATTAGTACAGTGTAGCATAAATTACATACAGTATTAATTAAGAAGGGTGAGCATCTTACTATAACAGTGACTAATTATTTAAACAGAGGAGTTTTTGTACTAATCTACCCTTTGAGACAATCAAGAAAGCATGGACTTGATAAATACTACCTGGGTAGCAACCGTCAATTCTGTAAGGTCATTTCAAACATAGGTGGTCAGAAAAAAGCACCATGGACTAACATAGAGTTTCAGGAAAGAGTGAGGGAGTCAGGGTGTAACTGATGACACTCTGGAGGACCAGATATAGACAAACAGTTATGAATGCTAGAACAGCACAAGAAGCCTCTCCTAACCACAGCTTGTTCGGACAGTGGCAGAACAGCGAGCATGAAAATCCATGAATAATAGCTGCGTCAAAGAATCAGGTTGTGTGGTTTCTGGAAGTCTGTGGACAGGATTGTGTGTTGGTATTTTAGCCATATCCAATCGCTGAACTGCTTAGCAGACCAGATTAGAAGTGTGATTTCCAAGGCTGGTTATAAACACAGATCATGATATTTTCCTTTTAAGAGTCACTCTATGTCAAACTCCAGTACCAGAAAACAAAACATAATAAAATAAAACAAAGAGCCACTCCATGCTGAAGCTGAACATCTGACGAGGCAAGGAGCGAAGAATCTTGGGCCTCCTGTGAACAACTGGTCTCAAGGCCAGGCTGGGCCTTGCTTCCTCACCTAAACCCTGGTAAGCAGCCTGTGTTCATAAGTTAAAACTCACCCAGCCAACGGATGACTAGTGGTCAGCATCACCCTCTCCTTGAAGGAGCACAGGCCCTGATAAGTGAGTGCTCTCATGGAGCAGGTAATTCTATGAGACAGCCCCTAGCTGAATGGGAGGTCTTGAAGGCACATCATTTTAAGGATTTGCTTTCTACTTGCCTAAGAAAAAAACTAAAACCCTTTCAAGAATGATAAAACATGGATCCATAAAAGTCACATCATTTTTTTTTTTAAATATCACGGGCCAAGCCAGGTGCCATGGCTCACACCTGTAATCCTAGCTACTTGGGAGGCTGAGATTGGGAGAACTGCAGTTTGAGGCCAGCCTGGGCAAATACGTTCAGGACCCCATCTCCAAAAACTACCAGAGCAAAATGGACTGGAGGAGTGGCTCAAGTGGTAGAGTGCCTGCTTTGAAAGTGCAAAACCTTGAGTTTGAATCGTAGTCACACCCAACAAATATATACATACATATACATATACATATATATGCATGTATATATACATTTATATATATGTAGTATATATATAGTATATATGTGTGTGTGTGTATATATATATATATGTATATATATATATATATATATATACACACACACAAAATGAGCCAAGTTGAAGACAAAACCCAGTATGAAGCTGCCTGTGTCCCTTATTCTGACTGGGCAGCTTTTGAAGAACCTCACAAAAAATAAAGTAAAATTGGCTCTGGTTTGGCCAATGTTTTCCAATCCTAGCTAATTATTTATTAGGCTCACATGAAAGTTTTAAAAAATACCAATGCCCAGGCACCTCAGCCCAGCATCTCTAGGTGAGAACCAGGCATCAGTGTTTTTCAAGCAGCTCCGTGAAACTCATGAACAGCCAGAATGCAGCCCCACCAGCATGTTCAGACTGTGTACCTGTGCTACCTAATCAGCAGCAGCAGCAGCACCACCACCACTACCACCAGGAAACCTGTTAGAAACACAAGTTTCAGAACCAGAAACTGGAGCCCAGCAACCTGTGTTTTAACACAGGTGGTTCCCACACAGGCTCAAGGCATGTATTTTTATGGCAACCACTGTTTTTCTGCTAAGGCTAACCAAAAAGATGATGGTTTTAAAAGGTTGAGGCAGCAATTTACCATCTTGGTAAAAACCAAGACAATAATGACCAAGTGACTGGGGAAAATGGTGTGGTCTTGTCTTCAGGAGGTCTTAAGGATACTACTATATGTTCACTATCTGAAACAACTGAGGTGTCCTCTTCCTATAGTAAGAGAAGCAAAACCAGGAAGGTTCTATCAAGAGAGTCACTTTTTTTTTTCAAGCCCCAGTACCGCAAAAAAAGAAACATAAAAGAATGTGTATTACAGAAGAACCCTTTAAATGCAAAAAAATTTTTAAAGTGGTAAAATGTTCAATGTTCCAGTTATCTTTAAAGGTATAAAAGGACTGCAGAATTTTGTTGTTGTCATGCAAGTGATTAAACTTAGTGCTTTATATGTGTTATGCAAACTTTATACCTCAGCTATTTTCCCAGCCTGTGAAAATGCTTCATATGTAACCACAGTAAAAATGCTTCAATTTCCCCAACATCCTTCAAAAACATAAAAGCATTCTTATTGGAAAACAAGACCTCTGAATGTTTGATGGGTCACTTCCCTTCTTAAGTATGAAAGTACTCATAGTAGAGAAAAGCTCTATAATGTAAGAATGTGGGAAAACATTCAGTTTTTCAGATTCTTTTAGAAAACATAAAAAAATTCATACTGGTGAAAATCTGTATGTGTGGAAGAAACATGGTGGAGGCTTTACATGTTCCATTTCTCTTCCATCACATGAAAAAACTTACTCTGGAGGATATGAGTCAGGAATGTGCGAGAGCATTTGATGTTTTCAGTTTTCTCCAGAGACATGAAAGGAAAAGCTATTTGACTTTACGAAATGTGGTAAAGCCTTCAACTTCTGTTACAGTGTCTATCTTTAAGAACATACACAACAACAAATGTTAATGAGGATTCAGGGAAATGAAACCTTCATACTCTGTTGCTGGGAATGTAAATTAATACAACCTCTATGAAAAGCAATATGGAGTCTCTTCATAAAACTAAAACTAGAACTGCCATATGATCCAGCAATAATACCACTCCTAGGCATATATCAAAAGGTATGTAAGTCAGGTTATAATAAAGACACTTGCACACCATGGTTATTGCAGCATTATTCACAATAGTCAAGCTACGGAAATAGCCAAGGTGCTCTATAAGTGATGAATAGATTAAGAAAATGGTATTTATGTACAGTGGATGGAACTGGAGAACATCATATTAAGGGAAGTAAACCAGGTTCAGAAAGACAAAGGTGTCATGTTTTCTCTTTAGTGTGGAAGGTAGACCCAATACAAATACAAACATTGTATGTTCATATAAAGTTATACAGATCATTTTTCCAAATGTGGGACTAAGGGAGAAGGAAAGAATTATGAAAAGTAAATAATAATGAAATAGATCTATATAGGAACAGGACACAAGGAAACACACTGAAAACTTGAACAACACAGGATAGGTGGAAAAGAGTGAGGGAAAGTAGTTGAGGGGGTAGACTGACTTAAGCACAACATATTTACAGGTAAAATACCAATGCAAAATTCTCACTGAACAACAGTCACCTAAACAGTGATGGTCAGATCACCTAAACAATGATGGTCAGAAATGTAAAGGAAGTCATGTTAAGGGAAGGGCACCAGTGGGAGGGGGAGAGTAAATGAAGAAAGAGGGTGAATGTGGCTGATGTACTTTCTATGCAAATATGCATATGGAACATTGAAACCTGTTGGAAGTCACAATAAGAAGGGAAATAGGATAGGAGGTATAATAATGGAGGCAATGATCCATTTTAAGGTATAATATATGTATGTATGGAAATGTCATAATGAACCTCCTTGTATTGCTTTCATAAACTAGCAAAAATGTTCTTTTTCAATAAACGAAGGACAGGAAGATAAAACAGGTTCTGTCCAGAGGTAGGTACCAGTGGAAGGGGGAGTGCATAAGGAAAGAGTGAAAAGGGATGGTGAATGTGGTGGAAGTATTTTGTATTCATGTATGGAAACAGAAATGAAACCTGTTGAAATTGTTCTAAGTAGGGTGGGGGGATAAAGGAGAAAGATGGATGGTGTGAATCTAATTAAGATACAGTGTAAGCATTTGTGTGTCACAATGTTTCCCCTGTACAACTATAATATGCTAATAATAAAAAAGATACTCTTATAAAAAATAAATAAATAAATATTCAAAGATAGAGACAAAGACTGCTGAGATCACAGACCACTCCCTATATATCCTAGGAATCACACATAGACCAATTACTTGCCATACATCCTGGAATCCATCTGTTTAAACAGCACAACCAACAACTCTGAATAGCCGATGTCCACCTCAAAGCGGGCCCGGGAAATGAGCATGCATCTCCCTTTGACAAAGGCCAGGGACGGAGCTGAAGGCAGCCTGGTCTGTCCCCCACTGCTGCCATCGGCCCCTTCCAATGGTTGCAGGCTGACGGTGCACAGGTGCTCGGCTGCTTTCACTGTGGAAGAGGAAAAGGATAGAAGTGACAAGGTGGACACCCTTCACCTTCCCTGGGATGCTCAGGAAGGCAAGAGAAGCAGGAAAAAGTAGGGCAGGGACAAGGTCTGGAAAAATTATATTTGGTAGGTATTTGAGAAAAGGCACTGTTATATTAGAAAGGCTTGCAAGTGTTCATTAACTGGGGATCTGGACCTTTCAGTTATTTATTGAATTTACAGGGCATGGTAATGAGTACCTGTAGTCTCAACTACTTCAGAGGCCAAGGCAGGAGGATTGTTTGAGCTCAAGAGTTGGAGGCCAGCCTGGGAAACAGTGCCTCTTAAAAAACAAACCAACAAAAAAACATGTATGTGTGTGTGTGTGTGTGTGTGTGTATGTATAAAATGTAATTTTTGTGTTCCTTAAAACTGTCAAATAGAAAAATTAGAATTCAAGTCAAACATGGAGTTCATGCCTATAATCACAACTACTTGAAAGGCTGAGGCAGGAGGATCTCAAGTTCAACGCCAGTCTAGGCTACAAAGTAAGTTAGAGGCCAGCTTGGGCAACTCCAGGAGACACTGTCTTAAAGTTTAAAAAAGGGCCAGGGATATGGCCAGTAGTAGAGTAATTGCCTAGCATGCAATTACTATATGCAAATGAACTAGATTCAATCTCCAGTACCACCAAAAAAAGAAGAAAAAGAAAAACAGAATCACTGATGCATTTTGTGGACCTGACTACAAACAACTAAACTGTCAAAAAACACAAAATGAATTGAAAGGTAGAGCTACTGAGCAAAGAGATTTGCAAGAAACATAAAGCCTGTGCTCAAAAAATATTAAGACCACAAAATAAAAGGACAGAGATGTAACCAATGCAAAACAGGAGAAAAAATGAGTAGAAAACATTTGGAGAAATGTTCAACTTCACAAAAAATCAGAGAAATAAAAAGCACGTTTTAAAAATTTATTTATCAAAGCTGCAAGGTTAAAAAAAAAAAAACACCACTACTAACAAGGCATCCACATTACTAGCTAAATAAAACCTTTTGGAAAAACTTGGCAATATATGCATGACTGCTAAAAAGTCATCACAATGATTCAACTTCTAGGAATTTATGCCAAATAAAATCTGAAAATTGAGACATCAATTTGAGCAGAGGTGTTCCTTTCAGCTATAAAATAGGAAAAACTAGGAGCAAAGTGAATAGTAAGAAAATGATTTAAGCAACTTATGACACATTCATACAATGGACTGTTATGCAGTCATTAATTTTTTTTTAACCAAGAAACTTTGGAAAAGACAAAAGTAAAAAAAATATATGTTCAATAATATGAAGTCATCTTTTGAGGGTTACAATGGTTCATTATAGTAGTAGACATCCACATTTTCATCATTCAGAATTAACAGTTAACATTCATTGAAATAAAAATGCTTATGTTGGAACAGTGAATGAAAAAGGCAAGATACAAATTACATACAAATGTAAAATTTGTTTCTTTTAATGCATAGAAAAAAGGCTGAAAGAAGCACAACCAAAATGTTATTAGTGGCTGAGTGGGAAGATTACGGGGCAGTTTTTCTTCTTCACATGTTAATGTACTCTGTGTGTTCTACGAAAGTTAGGGATGTAACCCAGTGGTAGCATGCTGACCTACTTCGCCAAGGTCCGGGGTTCACTCCCCAGCACTGAAGAAAAAAACAAAGAGCAAAGGCCAGCGATATGCCTGAAGCATAATGACAGACTGACAGAGACAAACTTCATATGTTATACTGAAAATAAAGTAACTGACTGAAGGCATAGCTCAGTGGTAAAGCACTCGCCTAGTATACACAAAGCTGTGTGTTCCATGCCCAACACTGCAAAAAAGAAAAAAATAACTATAACCTACCAAAAAGACACGACAATGATGAATCTACATAAAACTTAGAAATATAAGGACAAATTCACAAATCCAAAATTGCTGCAGGCAATTTTAAACTATATACAGCAGCCAAACACCTTCATCAGTAAACTTCATCTAAAAGCTACATGGAGAATGTTGTGCCCAATAAACACTATTTTCAAAAAAATATGTGGATCACAAAAAGTCACATATATACACAGAAAATTAAATGAATATACAAAAGTAGGAGTCATTTACGTAACTAGGTACTGTGGTCCAAAAACAAGAATTAAAAAGATGACAAAACAAAACTGATACAGTGGACTGGTTTCAAAGGAGTTAACAATGACAATGCCAGGTGTCAAAACATGCGTAACCCAGAGCACAGAGTCTCCACCTTCCAATGCTGAACAAATTAAAAATGACTAAAAATGTGTTTCCTAAGCAGGGTATGATGGCACATGCCTTTTATCCTGATACTAGGGAAGCTGATACAGGCAGATTGTGAGTTTGAGGCCAGCCTGGGCTACAAAGTATGACCCTGCCAAAAAGTCTGTGTGTGTGTGTGCGTGAGTGCGTGCGTGCGTGTGTGTGTGTGTGTTGGGGGGGGCGGTTTGTCGTCAAAAAGATCACCAGCAGTGTCATGAGCTGAATTATGTCCCTCCAAAATTCCTATGCTGGAGCATAATCCCCAGTACTTCAGAACGTGACTGTGAGACAATCTTTCAAGTTAAATGAGGTAACTAGGGTGAACCCTAATCCATGATGACTATGTCCTTATGAGAAATTTGTGTGCTCAGAGAGGCTATGAGAGCACAGAGAGAAACTGGCCCCGGTGCAAGTCAGGAAGAGAGGCTTCAGGAGAAACCAAGCGTGCCAACACCTGGATCTCCGACTTCTTTCTTCCAGGACCATGAAGAAATATATTTGTGTTGTTTAAGTTTCCAATGTGTGTTACAGCAGCCCTAGGAAGCTAATGCACCAAAAAATAGGATGCTACCTAGCACCACACATTTCAAAGAAGTGGAGCCCAAGGAGAGAACCAGGAAACTCTGCAGGAGTTGGCTCATTGGCCCCCAGAAACTGTACTGGTGACTTCAGAGAATTTTATCTTGTGCCCCCAATCTTCAGAGAAGCAATCTGAGCATGCATCATCATCATTTGCAGTTTTGAACTGAACAGGGAAAACAGGTATAGAAGTGGCTGGTGGGAAGGCTGAGTAAAGTGGGAGATGAGAAATTCCAATATGTTCCTCTGACAGAGGTGTAGGCTCCAGGCACCAGGATAAGGAGATAAAAACATTGGTATAGGATAGCCAACAACATCTTGAAAGAGTGGTACACCCAGCAGCTGACACCAACCAGACTCAGCATAGGCTGGCCTGCCTGGGCAACCCCTCTTTGCACTCTGGAGTTCACTGGCCACACAGTGCCCTTGCTGACCTGTAATCTCCCCAGGGCCTGGCATAGCTGCCTGTCACTACTGCAGCACTCTGTGATTTGAATCCGAGTTGTGTAACTTACTGGCTGTGTGATTCTGTATTAGTTACTCATCCTCTCTGGGACTCAGTTTCCCCATCTGTAAAATGGTTGTTACAAGGAAGAAGAAAGCTAATGTAACTTACGTTTAGAATAGCCCGGTGCACAGAAGACACACTAAGTGCTAGCTCCTGTTAACCTAACCAATGACCTTTGCCCAAGGAGATGCCTCATTAGGTTGGCCACGGTGGGAAGAAGCATGGGGATGGTGTCATGGAAGTTTTCACCACCTATAAAGCCAGGGACACACAAGCTGGACTACATCTGCTATTCCTGAGAACATTTTCAATGTGAGGATCTGCCTCTGTGGGGGACAACAATGTGTCTACTTACTCAGAGCATTGTAGTCAGTCATGCTGAAGTCCCATGTCTTTGTGGCAGGATCTGAAATAAAATAGACAGCCAATGACTCGTTTTTAATTTTTACTTAGGCACTCTGTAACAGCTTATTTCTGAAAGAGTGGATAGATGACAAGTTCAAAACTTGACCAACAGGCCCCCACAGATTTACAAAGTCTCTGTAGAAGACAAATTGCAAATATAGGTATTTTTTGTTTGTTTGTTTCAAATAGAACTCAACTCAGACCCTGGGAAGTTATGGGCCTTACTTAAGTAGGCTGAGGCAGAGTTAGGACTAGAATGCAATTTCTCCAAATTCCAATATAGTCAGGCAAAGCAACATAACAAGGAGTGGCTCTGAGACATAGCACAGCCAGCAACAACCAGCTCTCATTACCAGACTAATTAACCCAAGCATGTCTCTTAACCTTGTTGAGCTAGCTCCATTGTTTCAAAAAAAAAGTATGTATTTCAAATGCTGTTTTTAGGCTTAAATGCTACAATGCCTAGAAAACACCTGGCAGAGGAACTGGCTTCTCAGTAAATACTCAACTGTTCTCCCCAGGGCCAAGCAGTTAGCTGCAAAATTTGGCATCTGTTTGAGACAATGTCTATTATTAAGGGAAACACCAGCTAAAACAGAAAAAATTTTAATAACTAGATGGACAGAATGTACCAATGCGTTCTCTTAATATTTATGAGAAAATGTGTGATTAGAAGAGGCTCCAAATATAGAAAAACATCTGCAGAACAAAAGCCTCATTACCATAACTTCTGCTGGGCAGACTCTTAAACACTGCAAGGAGCTCCTCACTGTAACCAATCTTCACCCTGAAACGATCTCCATTCCTTATGCACGTTCCCTTTTGACAGCCTACTGCTTTTTGGAATGAGGCCCCCAATTTCTGTTGGAGTCTTCCTTCTGTCCTGGGCATCACACCCCCCGAGTCATGAGTGTCATAAATGCTCATCCCTGAGGTAGAAGGTTTGGCTGTCTTGGCCTCTAATTCAGGATCCTTGGGAAGCTGTCCAGAAGAAGAAGCTGGTATCTCCTGGGAACTCTTCGCTTTAGCCAAAGGCTCATGATTTGTGTTAGCAACAGGTGTTGATTTGATCGTATGTGAAGCCTGAGGATGACCATGACCTAACTTATGACCCAAGAGCTGTTGGTTAGGGACATTTGGAGGACCTTGTGCCAAGGGTGGAGAGAGCCCTCTAACAGTCATTTGCTGTGGTGGGCTGTGGCTTGGGCAGGCAATGGACATCTCTTCTTGGCTATTCCATATTCTCTTTGCCCGCTCTGGTGTGCTGAGCTGAAAATGGTGGAAATTATGAGGTCCTTGGTCACCATGAGATGAATTACTGAGGTTCTGTTGTTTGAAAATGACACCATGGCCCACTAGCTTAGAAGGCTCCCTCAGGAGATTTTTGGAAGGGCCCTGCTTAGACTGAGAAGGGTTTACAGCAATGTAGGAGCTTGAGTTTGTGCTTTGAGGTTGTTCTACTGATAACTTCTCAGCTCTACGAGCCAGAGCCTTCTGTCGATTCTCTTCAATCTTTTTCCTCTGCTCCTCTGTAAGAGGCAAGGACATTTTAACAGGCAAATGCCTATGCAGGAATGTCAACCTTTAATTGGGAAGTTGGCAAAAGCTGTAAAACACAAAAAAAGATGAAATAAACATTAAGCTCACCATGCACCTACCTTGATATTAACAAGCTTTTGTCCCAGGAAATGCATAAGAACTACTAAAGGACAGATTAAAGTTTCTTTTACAATTAAGAAGAAAAACACACACACAGGGACAGTAGGTAGCATATGCTAAAATAATGATCATGATGAAAAAACATAGAGCAAATGCAAAGCTTTAGGTATTTCAACTGCAAGATTTTTCTCCTTCCCATCCCCCAGCCAAGTTATCAGTTTCAAGAAAGCTCCACAAAAAAAAAAAGGCAAGATTTTGAACTAGAATGTATAAAGGATTAGACAGAAATAGACCAAATGAACACATACCATGGTATGACACTTGCTAAAATAACCTCTTTCCAACCTGGAAGACGGAAAAAAGCATTAACCTCACATAGACTGCACACTAAATTCTAAATTCAATCCTCTTATCATTTCTGGTAAAACAATCCGGTACAAGCCAGAGCAGCTGGCCTCAGGGCCTGACTTGCAAAATGCAACTGCCAAGTGACTCTTTTGGAAAAACAAGGGGAAAAAAGTTATGTTCACTCTACAAAATCCAGATGCCTCATAAAGATGTTAAAAAGGGGTGGGGGGGTGGTGGGGGAGTAAATTTTAACTTAATCTCATCTGCCATAAATAACCACTGCTAAATCCGAGTACAGTAACAGTTGTGAATTTTTTCTATCACATACGTGGTAGATCTGAATATTTAGTACAAAATAGGATCATTCTGTACATTTTATTTTGTACTCCATTTTTTTCCCTATAAAGTCACCCTCAGACATTTTCCTATGAGCTAGACCACATTTACAATACTCTAGAATCGGGGGCTGACGCCAATTTCTGTGGCTAGGTTCAATCTTAGCCTTCACCCAATGTCATGTAATGTAATGCTTACAGCGATAACTTTCGAAATACTCCACTAAGCACTCTTAGGACCCTGAGAGGGTATGGAGGATTCAAAAGCTCCCTCCTTCCTACTGGGACTCCCTTTGGTCAGAACACCCCAAAACATCAACCCTCTGGGACGTTCCACTTTCCATCAGCAGCAGTTAGGAAGGGGTGCACAGCAGAAGCTCTGTCTTCCTGGGTAACACACTGCTGCCTAATTTTCCAGCTGGAGCTTTCCTACACTCCCAAACTCCCCAGGTCCAAAGCCTGTTAAGCTAATTGCCACCACTATCCCGAGAGGTGAGGCCATCGGATCAGAAGTCTCACTAATCGGTCTCAAACTACAAAGCCCACCCCATCACCTGAGAGACCCTCTTCCTCTCTTAGCTGAGACTTAAGCTCTACTCCATTTCCCCGGCGCGCCTCACCTCAACCTGCAGAGGGGACGCCACGCCCCACTCCGTCCCTATTGTTTTCCACTTGGATTCGCACTTCCTCTCGGCCCGCTCCCTCCTCCAGGATGGCATTTGGTTTAGTCCACTTCCGCCGCCTTCCTCCCAATCCACCCTGTGAGGCCAGAGAACACAAGGCGCCTTCGCAGCCTAGCCCAGGCCTTCTCCAGAGCCCTCCCGTGCCAGTTTGCACTTCCGGCTGGTAGGTTAGGGGACCTGGAATACAAGCGCTGCCTGCTCACCCGCCTTTTTGCCGAGGCCAGGCGAGAAATTTCAGTCACCGTCGAACTACATTTCCCAATGAGCAACGCGGCAGTAGTTCATTTTCAAATAAAGGGAGTGATGAGATTCTTGCTGCCGGCTCTTCTGGGACTTGTAGTTTGGGCCGGTAGCTTGGCAAGTGTTAGAAGAGACGTAATGACGGGGAGCGAGCGGGAGTGGTGCAACCTGGGAGTTGTAGTTCTCTACTTCCCCAAAGGGCTCTCCAAGCACAGAATCCTGAAAGTCTGAGTGTTGAGATTTCCAAAATTGGAGTTTCACTATCAGAGCTGTCTCCAGAGGGCATCCCAAACAGCCAGGCTGATTTGGTAGCTCTTAATGAAAGTATTTCTCTGGGTATCCGTTCCTAGTATTGCTAGCCTTGCAATTTAAGCCCCACCTGCTATCCCAACCTCTATCTTCCTGGAAGAATTAGCATTCTCATTTTCATTGTCACCGTCCTCTCAATGTCATCATCAGTCATTGTGCTGAGCATTAATATGAATTATCTCATTTAATCATCGGTACAACCTATGGAACACAGACTATTCTTATCCCTATTTTACAAAGCCCCTGCTTTTGTCAGACACATTCAGAGTTAGTTTACCCCATTTTTGAGCACCCTCTGGCCACCAGCACACTTTTCCCTCCAAACCAACTCCATTATTACATAAGTAATAAGTAAGTATAATATTCTTCTATCATAAATATACCCACGAAATTGCTATGATTCTGTTTTCAAACATTTACATTTTGACAGCAGTTAGACATGAGTGATGGGAATGTGCAAAGTGAATCTAATATGAAGAATCCTTGGTTCAGTGTGTGCGTGCTAAGAGCCTTTCTCTCTCTCTCTCTCTCTCTCTCTCTCTTTCTCTCTTTCTCTCTCTCTCTCTTACGCTTACTTACAAGTCGCAAGCTAAACTTTTCTAGACCTAAACATCTGGCTCCACATCTTTGTGAAGCACTTGTGAAACCACCATATGACTAACAGGGAGAAGGCCTGATCTGCTTAGATCCTGCTCAAGATTAACCTGACTCTGGAGTATATTTATGTCCCCAGCGCATGGTTCCAAGTGAAGAAAAACGAGATCTGGTCCAAACAGATTAAGGTAGGCTGCTTTGGGAGTTGCATTTTGTCTATTGCTATCTCATCCCATTGTACTTGAAAATTTTCTCCCCGCTCTAGGTTTTTCTTAGGTCGTCTTGGGTAATCACATGCACAGAGTGTTTCTGGAGACATGTAGTTCTTGCACAACTTTCATGTCAGTCACTGGTCTTGATACTCTTAATCCCCGAACTTCAATAAAGGCCTGGGCTGGGGTAGAAGTGTTGGGGGTGCTCCACCTCTATTTCTGAGGTGACCCACTTTTACCTCTAAAAGTGCCTCTTCTATTCTAATAAACTAAACTTTTCACTGTGTTTGACATCTTGCCTGAAATCTTCTCTCAGGATGCAAAAATGGTGATAACTGTTAATATCTTCTACCACATTTACAAAGAGGATATACCTCATTTCCATAAAGGTTTGGTCAAATGAGCAAGATGTAGTGAGAGGAAGCACAACAATGTGTATGTAGAGAGGAGGGAGACAGGGAGGGGAGGAGAAAGGAGAGGAGGAGAAGAAATCTTTCCCTGTATGTGCATGTAAAAGGACAAAGTTCTGGGAAGGCGCTGGGTAGGGCTACCTACATTCTTGAACCTTTTAAACTGTTTTTTTCTGAATTATTTGAATTTTTATGCAATAATAAAACAGAACTTGAGTGACTTGAAACTATAAATCATTCTTTAAATGATGAAGACATTAGCCTGTCTTACAGAATTTAAGTGAGGTTTAGTAGTAGCAAGTGTTCAAATCTCAGCTCAACCCCCTTTTGTTGGCCTCCTAAAGACTGAGATGGTGCCTTCTTTTCTTATGTGCAAAGACAAAAAAAAAAAAAAACCCAGCATCTTGTTAAATCTCCTTATTGTTAGAGTTGAAGAGGGATAATGTGGGGAAATGCTCAGTGAACTGTAAAATTCCAGAACAGATGGGAGAGGGATGTTATCACTCTTTGAGGTAAGTCTTAGCTCTTTCATTTCTCTCATACCCAACATCCATTTCCTGCTATATAGTGAATGGGTACTAATTTCTGAATACCTGTCCTGCCCTTCCTGTCCCCAACAGTCAGTTAATTAGCTAAGAAAGCTGGGTACTGTGCACTCTACCACTGCTTGGATTCATAGATTCATGACAATCACTTCACTCTCCTTGCCTCGGTTGTCTCGCCTATAAAATAACATCATGCCCTTTGATATATGTAAGAGCACATGTGGATCAGTGGATCCTAATCCTGGATCCTAAAATTCCTATAAATTCATGGATCTTACTCTCAGAAATCTCAATTTGGTAAGTCTGGAATTGGGCAAAAATATGTGATTACTTTTCTAGCTCTAACATCTTAAAATTCTAAGAATAGGGAGTAAAAATAAAAATTCAGTAGAAAAATCATTTTCAGAAAGTAACCAGATTCCATCCTTTGTTTTGTCAACAGCTTCACTTGTTGAGGTATGCTGTATTCAGGTGTTTTTTTTTTTTAATTTCTATACTTCAGAAATTCTTAAGGCAATTTATTATGAAAATCCTTTCTATATAAAAAAAAATTTAAAGGTCTGGAGGGAAGCCCAGGAGCCAAGGAATTGAAAGTGGAAGAGAAGACAGTTGTAGCAGTTGAGTTCCAAATTAACTCTGTGCTTCCTGGCAGTCAAAGCAAAAAAGTCAAGTCAGTGCAAACCCTTCAACTGAACAGCCCAGCTGAAGCTCCCAAATGCTAGTCAGCCTGGTTGAAACTTTACCTGGTTGACTTAGAAGTAAACAAAAAGACGATATGATGACTATTTTGCAAAGTTAAATGTTTTTTATTAAATATAAAAGTCTTTGCTTTTAATGTTTAATTGGTTTTTCATTTGTAGTGTTGATGATTAGAAGTACTTTATTTTGTAAAATAAAAAGTTGTTTCTCCCTCTTAAAAGAAATTCAATGGTGTTCAGCCTGTAAATCCCAAAATGTGGTAGGCACTATTGCAAGGTTATCCAGAGATAAGCAAGCCCAGTTGTGTCTCTGCATAGAGTTACACTATTTGGAGAATAAAGGACAAATAGCTAGAATTTCCAGATTTAGCAAATGTCCTAAATATTTGTTCCACATATTGTATGGCACATTCATATACTAAAAAAGGATTCATTGTTCAGCTTTAGCTGGGCATTCTATATTTTATCTGAAGCCATAAAAGTAATCCATTATTAACAGTAGCTCAGGACTAGATTGAGCAGTGAGCAAATATGAGTTGATAGATAGCTGATTCACAGTTACATGGAGACACTGAATGGTAAAACTAGAAGGGATTTCTTCCGTTTATTACTTACTTATTTGTTGTGTTGGATATTTCTTCCATTTATTACTTATTTATTTATTGTGTTGGAGATTGAACCCAGGGCCTTGTGCAAATGCTCTACCACGGAGCTACACCTTCAGCCTACAAAGGACTTTAGAGACCTTCTGGTGTCTCCCCTCTCTTCTCCTCTCCTCTTCTTTCTCTCCCAGGCTGGGGATCAAACCCAGGGCCTTGTGCATCTATTTTACCACTGAGCTATACAGCCAACCCTGTTTTTATTTTTAATTTTGAGACACAGTCTCAATAAGCTGCCCAGACTAGTGCTGAACATGTGGTCCTTCTGCCTCATCTCCAGAGTAGCTGGGATTACAGATGGGTGTTTACCAACACATCCAGGAGATGTGTACTCTAATCCCGTCACATAAGAGCCCACCTTTATGACCTCACATAACCTTATTTACTCCTTATAGGTCCTAGCTCCAAATACAGTCACATTGAGGGTTAGGATGTGAATATCTGAATTTTAGGAAGATGCAATTCAGTCCACAGCAGCTTTTTTTTTTTTTTTATTCATATGTGCATACAATGCTTGGGTCATTTCTCCCCCGTGTCCCCACCCCCTCCTTCTCCTCCCCACCCTCTCGATACCCAGCAGAAACTATTTTGCCCTTATTTCTAATTTTGTTGAAGAGAGAGTATAAGCAATAATAGGAAGGAACAAGGGTTTTTGCTAGTTGAGCTAAGGATAGCTATACAGGGAGTTGACTCACATTAATTTCCTGTGCATGTGTGTTACCTTCTAGGTTAATTCTTCTTGATCTAACCTTTTCTCTAGTTCCTGGTCCCCTTCTCCTATTGGCCTTAGTTGCTTTTAAGGTATCTGCTTTAGTTTCTCTGCGTTGAGGGCAACAAATGCTAATTAATTTTTTAGGTGTCTTACCTATCCTCATATCTCCCTTGTGTGCTCTCACTTTTATCTTGTGATCAAAGTTCAGTCCCCTTGTTGTGTTTGCCCTTGATCTAATGTCTGCATATGAGGGAGAACATATGATTTTTGGTCTTTTGGGCCAGGCTAACCTCACTCAGAATGATGTTCTCCAATTCCATCCATTTACCAGCAAATGATAACATTTCATTCTTCATGGCTGCATAAAATTCCATTGTGTATAGATACCACATTTTCTTAATCCATTCATCAGTAGTGGGGCATCTTGGCTGTTTCCATACTTTGCTATTGTGAATAGTGCCGCAATAAACATGGGTGTGAAGGTGCCTCTGGAGTAACCTGTGTCACAGTCTTTTGGGTATATCCCCAAGAGTGGTATTGAGCAGCTTTGTTTTGTAAAGCTTCCCTTCCCGTACCCCAGGCAGCCTTGTTCCAGTGCTTACTTTAGCACAGCATGGGTTTTTCAGTCTGTATTTGCCAGCACCAAGCAGTGGAATCTTGTGGATGGGGCACAACACGGCCAAATGCAAATGTACTACATGATTTCCTAACACAGTTCCTTAGGTGGAAGGATGTATGGTTTTGTTGGTGGTGGTGGTTGATTGTTTTGTCTGGTTTTTATCCCTCAAGAGAGTAACAGTCCCTCCCCATTTTATGCAGTTTTGGGAGAATGCTAAGCCAGGGGCCTCACAGTGTGTGCAGGGTACAAGTGGAAATAATTAAATTCTCTCCTATGAGTTTAATCTTGAGGGATGAGATACAAGGGGGAGGAAAACCAATTGAACTGATGCAGCACAGCAGTGGCTTTGAATGGATACTTTTCTTAGTTTCTGCTGCTCAGCTTTGCAGAGTAGCCTTGACCCTGTTTTTCCTAAATCCAGATTCTGCTACTCTTGTGAATTGTCCTTAGTTTTCCAGTGAATTCTTTATTTTGGGGGAGGGAGATACATCATTTAAACCAAAGTCAGTCTCAGCTGCTTACATCCAAAACATTGCTGACTTGTACCTCTCAGGTTGGTCCTCCTCCTTCCCTCACTCCTCCCGCCTTCCTTCC
The DNA here is from genome assembly GCF_047511655.1 of Castor canadensis. NCBI lineage: Eukaryota > Metazoa > Chordata > Mammalia > Rodentia > Castoridae > Castor > Castor canadensis. Next base: position 164,654,850 of record NC_133389.1, on the reverse strand, counting down.
TCCTCCCTTCCTCTTTCCTTTGTTGGGTTGGAAGAGTTAGTTGGGAATTTTCTATGAACACAGTCACTAAATGGCAGTGATTACAAAAGGATCCAAATGGTGCAAATTTGTCATCCTCAGATTCATTCCAAGTCCTTTAGGATTCCATGACATCATCTCTGGGTTCTCTTGCACTCTGGGTTTTTTGAGGACAAGAGCTGTGTCTATTGTGTTTTTGTTTTGTTTTGGTGGTATTAGGGTTTGAATTTAGGGGCTCATACTTTGTTAAGCAGTACTCTGCCACTTGAACCATACCACTAGCCCTTTTTATGTTAGGTATTTTTAAAATACTCTGGCTGTTTATGCCAAGGCCTGCCTGCACCTCCATCCTCCTATTTACACATTCTTCTTAGCAGGGATACCAGGTGGACACCACCATGCTCAGCTTTTATTAGTTGATATGGGGGGGTGGGGACAGGGTGGGTCTCAGGAACTTTTTGTCCAGCCTTGAAGGTTTTTTTTTTTCTCACTATGTAGCAGAGGCTGGCCTTGAACTCAAGATCCTCCTGTCTCTGCCCCACAAGTGCTGGGATTATAGAAGTACATCAGTACCCCTGGCTCCAGTCTATAACTTAATTCTCTACTTTGTGTACTCTGGGGCCTAGAAGTATAATACTAGTGTTACTAATACTTTTCCAGAGAATCTAATTTTCTTTTCTTCACCCATAAAGTGAAATTCCAAAGGGAATTTAGGGAGCATTAATCTCCTCCCTTTTGAGGTAAAGAAAAGAAGGCCCAGAGATGTCAGCTCGTTCTGCCAGGCAAGGCAGAGGCCAAATGGGAAGGGGGAACCTCAGTGCCTTAATAGGTAAGGCTCTTTAGACCTTAGCTAGTATGCCTGCCCTTGCCTGACCGACTGTATCTAACCAGATTGAAGTGTCCCTTGGGAGCCTCCCCAAGGTGATGTAAGTGCCAGACTCCCCTTTTTCCTTTGCTGATTCCCTGGAGAGGCTTCGCAGTCTTTGGGGAGGACTTTTTGACAGCCACCTCAAGGGCACCCGCTGCCACCACTGCTCAGGCTAATTATACCTCGAGCGCTGCGATAAGATCAGGAGCAGATGCCAGGCTTTGCCTGGCTAAAGAGGCTGTTCCCTCCTCCGATGCTGCCAGTCGGCAAAGGAATTTGCATATCCAAAGCACAGAGGAGCAATGTGAGGTTTATAAGGCAAGAAATTCACCTTCCTTAGCGGTTGTTCCGTTCTGATGGACTTAATTGCTTTGAGTCTGACAGTTCAGTTTTTCTTCCTGCTCTGGTCTCCCTCCCCTCCTCCACCCGCCTGCCTCCCCCCAAATTCCGAGTGTAGTATAGGGACAGAGCCTGCAGTGGAATTTCTACAGCGTGCTTCTCCAAGTGTCTTAATTTCTCTGACTGTTTGGGCTTCCTGGCTGAGATAATTTCACAAGCCTCCCTCACAAATCTGGTACATTTTCTGCTGGGAGGACTTTGTACATCCTTTGCCAAAAGCAACCCCCTCGACACCCTGCACCAGTTTTCTTTAACTTGTAAAATGTCACTTTTTCTGTTCCTTCAATCTTGCAAATTTCACTTTATTCATCCATTCATTCATATTTTCTCTAAAGGAAAATTCAAGGACCTAACATAGGGTCCCACACAGTGCAAAGGCACTGTTGATAATCTGGGATTCTCAAGTGGTGAGAGTGCTGGTCCTTTTTTCTGCGCTTAGATTGAAATCAAAGGCAGAAACTTGAACAACAAGAATCAGAGGAGTTTTACTTGTAGAGACGAAAAAGAAAAGGCCACACGGAGGGCATGCAGTGGGACCCAGAAACTGGTAGTCCCCTGAGTTGGATTAGGCGTCAGGTTTTATAGATTTTTTGTTTTTGTTTTTTGCGGTACTGGGGTTTGAATTCAGGGCTTTCAACTTGAGCCACTCCACCAGCCCTATTTTTGTGGAGGGTTTTTTGAGATAGAGTCTCATGAACTTGTTTGCCCCAGCTAGCTTTGAACTGTGATCCTCCTGATCTCTGCCTCCTGAGTAGCTAGGATTAAAAGCGTGAAGCACCAGCGCCTGGCTTAAAGTTTTTTGTTTGTTTGCTTGTTTTGCCAGTGGGAGGAGTATTGTTTCAGTGCAAAGATTTTGGTACAAACAGGTGTTTCTTGGGAAGGAGAGGGGTTTTTTCTCCCTGGCTAATCACCATCTTTGGGGAATATGTGGACCTCTTGCAGTCCATCCTTCACTGGGGCTGCCCCAATAAATAAAAACCCCAAAATGTCACCCTTTCTTTATAGTGCTTAAGTCTAGTTGAAGGGGCAGACTATTAAGAAAGAAGAGAAAGCTGGTGCTGGTGGCTCATGCCTGTAATCCTAGCTAGGGATTATAGAGATCAGAAGGATCATGGTTCAAAGCCAGCCAGGGCAAACAGTTTTCGAGAACTTATCTCAAAAATTCCCAACACCAAAAAGGGGGTGGCTGAGTGGCTTAAGCGGTAGAGTGCCTCCCTAGCAAGCACAAGGCCCTGAGTTCAAACCCCAGTACTGCCCCCCACACCCCCAAAAAAGAGAAAAAGGACAAAGAAACAAAGAAACAGAATAAAGAAGTGATGTGAAAAACCTAAACAGAAGACTGAAGAGGAAATTGGTTCAGAGTGGTCAAGAAAGGTACCCGAGTGGAGGAACTGTTCCCAGACGTGAAGGAGGAGAAATCTCAGAGGCAAAGGCAGGCACACTGACTGCAGCAGGCCAGTGGGAGATTCAGAAGCTGCAAGGACACTGGCAGTTGTGGCTGGGGCTAGTGTGAGAGTAGAGCGGCCTCAGTAGGCTGCAGAGGTCTGGAGGACGGGTAATTCTGAGCTCTGCTGGCCATGAAAGATTCTGTTCTGAGAGCAGTGGAAGCCAGAGTGGGGAACTTCCTTGGAGGAAGGCAGAGGAAGACCCCATAGCAGGCCATGGCAGGAGTCTGGGGAAGAGGTAGTGTAGATAGGGTTAGTCAGATTGGAAGACTGTTTGGAGGGATTTTTTTTTTTTCTGTAGTGGGGCTTGAACTCAAGGCCTACACCTTGAGCCACTCCACCAGCCCGTTTTTGTGAGGAGTGTTTTGAGATAGTGTCTCACAAACTATTTGCCCAGGCTGGCTTCAAACTGCAATCCTCCTGATCTCTGCCTCCTGAGTTGCTAGGATTACAGGCATGAGCCACCAGCACCCGACCATGGGATTTTTAATCTATTTTCTGTTGCTTATAACACAATGCCACAGTCTGAGGAAGTTATAAAGAAAAGAGGTTTATTTTGCCTCACAGTTCTGGTCTAAGTTTGAGGGGCTGCATCTGGTGATAGTCTTTTTGATGGCAGAGTCCTGAGGTGATGGGAGAGATGGGTATCACATGGTGAGACACAGGGAGCCCATGAGAGACCTAGCCAACCTGGGTTTTATAGCAGACTTGCTCTTGAGATAATCCATTAACCCACTAATGCATTAATATCTTAATGAAAGCAGAGCCCCAGACACCTCTAATGGTCCCACCTCTTGATATCTTATAATGGGAATAGGTTTCAGCATGAGTTTCTGGAGGGACGAACCATATTGAAACCACAGCAGACAGAGACTCTAGCAGAAAGCCGGAATGTCTATGTCCAGCACACACTCACGCAGCCCTCTGCATTTGTAGGATATGAAGTTGTCTTAGACAGTTGAGGTGATACACTGAACTTTCTTAGTTATTTTTCCCATATACTTGGCAGCTTCTTTACAGAAATAAGAATTTGAAAACGTATGTTCTTTTGTGACTATTAATAGGAAATGAAGGCAAAAGAAAGCCATGTAGCTTGTTTGAGAGTAGAGAAAATACTGGAGTCCAATCAAGATCTCAGATGTCCCAGTCCCCACTGTTGACCGGTATGTGGCACTGTACACCCTACAACAGAGACAAGCCACCAGCCTTTGTTCAGTAGTTTACTCTTAATGTGATTTTATTCATCCCGTGAGAAAACGCCTAAGTGATGCTACCCTGTTGTGTCTACAGATGTGACGATTTAACATTGGATTAGAAGTCATTGGCCAACTGCGATGTCTGTGAATACCACAAGGGGGCAGATAACAAGCTTGCCTGTGTCCCTTCCTTCCTCTGTGACTCCTGCGCCTCTTCCTGGGCCCCTCTTCTTGATTCTGTGTTTTTGTCTCTTCTTTCTTTTTCATTTTGTGTTATATTTATCTGCTTTTAACCTTGTCTTTTGTGCTTCTTTCTCCATCCATTACCTCCTCCCTATATCTAAGTGATCTTCTACAGAAAAAAGAAAGAGGGGGCCCACCCCTGACCTAAATAAAATGAGACATAAGTAAAAAGGCTGTTCAGTCATTGAGGAATTTTTAAAGTAGGGGAAATTTCAAGTGGCCTTGGGACCTGAATCCTGTCTTCACTGTAACCCAAGACAACATCCAAACAACCTCCCAAGTGTGCAATTCTACGGGTCTGGAGAGAAAGCAACTCCTCCCCTTACTCCAGCATCTCGTACTTCTTACTGTCAGAAGATTGTTTCTTAGTGTCTCCTCCAGATTCTCTCTGTAAAGTTCAGATTAGTTCCATCTGTGGGAGAAAGATCTATGGAGGAGCTTCTAGCTGTTTTATGCTCCTTGTTGACATGGGGGTTGGGGGAAGATGCACAGCCAGGCTGCAGGTTCAGACATCAGGTGGCAAGGATGCAAAGCTGGCTTTCTGCAGCAAACAGAACCATTCACATCTCTACTTGACGGAGGCACTCTCAGACTAAATCCGGGAGATTCATTCATCATGAATGTAAATTATCCTAATTGAGCAGCTAAGAGCATGAATGCTTTCTAGGTAGTTTACAGTAAGGGACCTCCTACTTCTGGATGCAATAATAGAAAACCACGGGCCATCAGCTCCATTTGGGAACAAACATTAGCATCCTGTCTGCTCACCTCCTTGGTCCTAAGCGCTGGCTTCCAGGAAATCAGCTCCCTCTTAGCAATCGGTTCAATATTATTTGAGTTTGTATTTTATTTTTTTCTTATAAGCTTCTAAAAAAGCAAACTCACTCTTTCTTAACCCCATGTGTATAGCAAGTGATATGCAGTGTAGTGAGTAAATAATCAGTCTTTAAGACTTCCAGCACAAGTCTCTACTTCTGGATCATGCTTGGAAACAAATCCCTACCTTCTACCATCCTGTTTCTATTAAACAAACAATTCCAGAATTCTTTCTCAGTGTTCCCTTCAACTTGCTTTGGCCAAATCCTCCTCTACTTGTAGATAAGTGAAAATAATTATTTGATTTTGATTTGTTGTTGTTGTTTTGAGACAGGGTCTTGCAAAGTAGCCGGAGCCAGTCTTCAACTCTTGATCCTTCTGCCTCAGCCTCCCAGTGGTGGGATTATAGGTAAAAGCTGTAATCATGCCCAGCTTGTTTTTTTGAAATATTTAAATATCCTGCTTTATGTTGTCAGTTGGAGAAGTGATCTTTAAAAATACTAACTAAAAAACCTGCATATTTTGTGAATAGGCATTATATTTACTTGCTTCAAACTCTATACACATATAAAAGTATATACAGTGAAATGTCTCCTTCTTGCTAGAGACAGATTTAAAACATGAAGCTACAATATAAGCTGCAGCTTTAGAGACCTTCATTCACACATACTCAGTCTAAGGTCTTGTCTAATTTTGTGTTCATAATTTTGTGCATTTTTTTTTCCTGTATGAGCTTCAGTGCCCCCCAAACTTGATTCTGCTCTGCTTCTATCCAAGCCATTCTATTCCCTTCCCAGGAGGAACAAATATCATCCATTTGTGTATTTTTCCAGATGTATTTTATGCACATTTAAATAAAAATGTGTATTTTATTCCCTTCCCTTTTATGTTGTACGAGGGTTTGAACTCAGGGCTTCATACTTGCTCAGTAGATGCTCTACCACTTGATCCTCCCCCCCGTAGCCTCCCTGCCTTCTGTACCAGTGGTAGCTTAATGTACACACTGCTCTGCAGTTCTCTTTTTGCATTTGTTTTGAAGTAAGTTGATCTCTTCACACTTCACACTCTATAAACTAGAGATAATTATATCAATCCCATCAACTAGTTAGTAGAATTAAATGAGATAAGCACTTTACCCATTTCCTGGAATATAGCAAGTAATAATAAATGTAAGTTATTATTCTATTGCTAATATTTAAGATATGCTACAAACCTGTAATAAAACAGGGCAGCATGGATGACATAACAGAGGAATGAGACAACATGAGAAACCTTTCAACTCAGTCTTTTTATTTTTGTGCAAGGCACTATTGTCTATGGGTGGTTTGTCTCAAGGAACTTACAGTTGAGGGAAAGAGAGAAGACGTGCCAAAAAAACAATGATGGACAGATTGTTATAGGAATTTAGTGGGGAGTGCTAATAGTGGATGCAGAGGGAGTACAAAACAAGGAGGTTAAGTGGATGAAGCAGCATCTAAACTGACCTTTGGGTGATAAGTAGGAACTTGACATTCAGAAATAACAGGAGAATGGTAGCTATTACAAGAATGATCCAACCCAAGAGAAGCACAAATGCTCACAAAATCTTGAATTGAATGAAATAATGCTTTAAAAAGAGTTTATATTAATAATAATAATAATGGTTATTATTAGTTTGTGATCTTGGGATCAAACCCAGGGCTAAGCAACACTCTACCACTGAGCTGGCCTCCCAGCCTGAGATTATTTATCAGAGAATTGTAGATTGGGAGAATGTTTTCCTATATGACAGGATCTTTGGGGTTGTTTCAACCAGTGTGAACAAGTGAATGAGAGCCAGAAGTCCCTTGGTGGGGTCTATGTGTGTTTTGATGGAATTTGGCATCTTTCAGTTATAGTGAAAGTGAGAAAGTACAATACTAATGAAACCCCCATCAACAGATGCAAAGTCTAAATCTTCAGCCAGCACTTTATCAATAACATGTTACAATTACATCTGAGACTGAAAATATGCCTCTGTATGGTAAGTTCTGTAAAGTAGATTTTAGTCACAGGAACTCATAAATTGTAGTTGTTTGGAAGAAATAGGGAGCCTATCAAATAGTGTCATTTGATTGCAACTATAGATATTGACAGTACAGGCTTAGAAAAATGGTGCCCTCATCTCACCTCCTACCACCATCCCTGGATACCAAAGGTGTAAGTCACATTACATGTGCAGAATGGTCAAAGGCCACCTATCACTCTCAAAGGCCTAATGAGACTTTCAGGGAACTGAGTGCAAAATCACATGTTAGATAACGTGAAGCTCATACCTTGATCTCAGAAATGAAAAAGCTCTGTGGCTAAGTCAGCTTCCAGACAAACTCAGGCTCCAGAGAGGAATCAGTTCCCCAAGGTTCTGTCATTGGATTGAACTCATTTCCAGCCTGCAGAGGAGGGAGTCCACATAAAGTGGGCATCTTTTGCCTATCTGGCACCTCTTTATCTAACTCCTCCTCTCAGTCAAGTTTTTCCTGGGCCCCCAGACCTCACCCCAACCAGAGTGTACTGTTTGTGTGATAAGCAAGTCATTTAGGGAAAAGCCTTTTAATTAAGAGGAGAGCAACAAATTATTAAATCAGAGTCATTTATTACCCTGCCATCTGGCCAGAACTCTTTCTGCTCCCCCTTCCTCTTCAAATCTGCATAAGCATAAAAAAAAAATAGAAACAGAAAAGATGCATCTTACTGAACTTGGAAACAACCGTCCAGCCCTTGCTGGAAGCTGGGCGAGGGTTCTAGGAAGGTTTTTCAGTGTCCTTCCCATACTGTAGAAGCTGAGTCTCTGTTTCTTCATTTACACAGTGAAGTTGATGCCCAGCTGGTTTAGTTGAGGTGCTCAGGAAATGGAAGTTGAATCCAAAGCCTACAGATGAGAAACTTTGTATACACGATGGTGGCAGCAATGGTGATGCCAGCAAAACCCAGTGAGGTTGCTAAATGTTTCCTCCTTACAAGCCACATCTGGTCCTCTTTTTGCTGTGACTCACAGGGCGTTTCCTTGCTTCCTTCCTCCTATGCAAGGAGAGCTCAGGATACTCACCTCTTGGGCCCACTCCCAACAAACCTGGCTGGTAGGTCATTACCCTAAGAGAAGCGCAGCTGGAAACGTGGGTGTCGGTTTGGCCATTATGAGAAGAATGGTTGAGACTTAGAGTAGAAGGAGGCTGGAGAATCACAAAGGGTGCATTTCAGTAGTTAACAGCCCTGGAGGGACTACACTGGAAGACATAATAAAATAGGCAGACACTATTTCCTAAGAATAAAATCACCATGAATGTGACAGCTACGAATGAAAACTAATACAGGCATATTGGGAGACTCAATTACCACAAGCAACTTGGCTGTCAGCAATGTGATTTTTCCAGAATGGTGAGCAACTCTGGTAAAGAAGTGAACAAAGCAAAGTGTGTGTAATCTTCCCTTGATTTACCAAGAAGTTTCACTCTTTTTCTTTTCTTTTTTTTTTTTTTTTCAGTACTGGGGCTTGAACTCTGGGCCTCACACTTGCTAGGCAGGAGTTCTACCACTTGACCCACTCCGCCAGCCCCAGAAGTTCCAAGTTTCATTCTTTTTAATTTTTGCGGTAATGGGACTTGAACTCAGGGCTTACACCTTGAGTCACTCCACCAGCCTTTTTTTTATGATTTTTTTTTTTTGATATAGGGTCTCACCAACTATTTTCCGGGGCTAGCTTGGAACCTCGATTCTCCTGATCTCTGCCTCTTTTTAAAGTCCTGCCAGATAATTATTGAGCAGCTGATAAATAATCTCAGGCTGGGAGGCCTGAGGGGGAAAATGAGCTTAAGAATGTATCTTCACTTTATGTGTAAACAGAGGGCTTCTTAATGTGATTTTTATTTCACACTAGGCACTGGTGTTCACACTCTCGTTTAGTCCACTCCCATGTTAAATGGGACTGACTTGTGTCACCAATAAAATATTGCAAACCTTGCATGTAGAATATGACTTCGAGGCTTCCACCTTTTTCTGTCTCGGATCACTTCCTGAGTAGGGAAGACAGTGCCTATGTACAGTGTCTCATGCTGCCCTGGGGTAAGCCATGTATGAAGCCTGAGGCCTCTTGCCACCAGCCGGCACCAACTTGCCAGGCATAGGAGTGACTGTCACCTTGGAAGTGGACCCTCTAGTCCTGGCCAAGAGCCCTCAGATGCATATAGCAGAGAGCAACATCTTAATTACAATCTCATGAGAGTCCCTGCACCTCTGAAACTGTGAGGTAATCATGTTTGGTCTTGTTTTAAGCTACCATGTTTTGAGAAAATTTGTTGCACCCCAAGACAAAAAATCTAATTCCTCTTTATGAACTACAAGACTTTAGATGCTCTGCCATTCTCTCCCTAACGATGTCTTTGACTTCATCTCCCAGTCTTCTCCCTTTCCTTTATTCTGCTTCACATTTTTTGGCCATCCTACTTTTCCTAGAACATTCCAGGCTCTCTTCTGCCATAGACACTTTGCATCTGTGGGTCTCTGCTTTGACATGTCTCCTCCAGATGCCTGAATGAATGACTTGCTCTCTTCACTTCCTTCAAGTCTCTGTTCAAATCTCACCTTTTCAGTGAAGCCTTTCCTGATCGACAGTTTTAAAAAGGGAACTAAACTCAAACAGATACTAACGCTTCTCTCTCTGGCTCATGGGGCCTCAGGATGTCCCTCTTATGTTCTCTCTCTCGGCTTCCTCTCTTCATCTGCTCCAACCTGCTCCCTGCAGATCACTTTCTTTTGCTCCCTCTTTAGTTCCCACATGGTCCTTATGTCTTCCTGGGGACCTCCATGATTTTTCAGTCTTGCTGGTCCAGTCTCTCATTGTCTAATTCCCAGTTCCAAGAAGACACTCATTATGCCAATTTGGGACAGGTATCCTTTGTCTAATAGACAAGGTCATAAATCTGTATGAATTTTCTAGGGGTATTGTAAAGTACCAGAAACTAGGTTTCTCAAGCAAGAGAAATGTATTGTCTCACAGTTGTAGAGGCTAGAAATATGTGACCAAGGTACTGGTAGGATTAGTTCCTTCCAGGAACTGGGAGGGAGAATTTGTTCCATGTCTCTTTCTTAGCTTTTGGTGGTTTGCTGGCAATCTTTAGCATTCCTTGGCTTCTACTGTATCTACCCGTGTTTGTCTTTTTGCCTTCACCTTCATGTAACATTCCCCTGTATCTCTGTGTCCAATTTCCTTCTTTTCATTTTTTTTTTTTTTTAATGTAAGGATACCAGAGGCATTTGGGTTAGGGACCACCCTAGTGACCTCCTTCTCACTTAGTCATTTACTGTTTCTAAACAAGGTCACTTTCAGGGGAACTAGGGATTAGGACTTCAGCATTTTTGGAGGGGACACAGAGTTCAACCCATGGCAGCCACAATAAAATAATCAGCAGACTTGCACCTTCAAATAGCTATGAGTAATGGAAGCAGTGACATTTGCCTAGCACCAGGTTGTTTTCCTATGTAAATGTATTTTTCTTGCAAAAATGGAATCATACTACACAACTTTTCTTTAGCAACATATTGTGAATTTTTTCCCATGTCAAGAAACATGTTTTCCTCATTTTTGATGGCTGCCTAGCACTAACCCATGAAAATATCATAATTTATTTAAGCAGTTCTTGACTGCTAGCTTCCTTCTGATGTTTTTGTTATTATTTTGTACAATATTGAAGTGAATATCTTTTCTATAAATCTTTATGTTCACTGAAAATTATTCCCTTGGGATAAATTCCTGAAAGTGGAATTAGAGGATTAAAGAATATGACATTTAAAAAGCTTTTAATATATATTATCAAGCTGATTTCCAGGGTGTTTGTTGAGAATGCTTATCTCCCAACCTCTACCAGTGTTTAGTAGAGTATTTTTAGTCAGCCTAAGTTGAAGAGATTTTTAAAAAAATCTTGAAATTTCTTTCATTTCTATTTTTAGAATGAGGTTGAATTTTTCCTCATATTTATTAGCTAGTGGCTTTTTTGTTTGGAGATCTATTTACTCATTTACTTTGCCTGATTTTTCTACTGAATTTATTTTTTCTTATTGATTTGTATTAATTCTCTACCTTATAGATATTAACCTCTTATGTGATGAATCTGTTTACTTAATGAGCTTGTGAAATTGTCAGAATCAAAATGGAGTCACTTTTGTCAGACCCTGAGTAAACAGAACCACAGGGCCATGAAAGGAAGGTTCTCATTCATGACTTGCCTGACAACAGAAACTATCACAAGAGAATCTACCAAACCACAGCTTATGGATAAGTCATAAGGACAGCTAGCCAGATACGGAAGCGCATGTACCTGATACCCTCTCCACTAATGAACTGATAGCAACACCTGCCATGAGCCCCTGTAACCAGTGTTCTCTTTTCTCAAAACAACTATGTAATCCTCCTCAATTTGCCTTTTTAAAACTCCGTTTTCCTTTGCTCCCTGTGACATGCCTGTAACCCCTCCATGGCACAAGTATCCAGTTCACAATTTTCTGTCACCCCCAAAAAACTCTTTTCTTTGGAGAGCCTGTCTCTCTGAGCTTCATTTTAGGTTGGCTAGTTTTTTGTTTTTTGGTTTTTTTTTGTAAAGAGGATGGAACCCAGGGCCTTGCATATACATGCTAGGCAAACTCAGTACCACTAGATTATACCCTTAACCTTCAGGTTGAAATGTCTTATTTTTCATTTGGTTTTCAGTGTTTTTTGGGTTTTTTTAAATACAGGGATTTAAACTCTATTGACATTTTCCTTTCTGGTTTCTTTTAAGAGTTTCTCCATTCATAGGGATAAACAATCATATATATTTCCTTTATTTCTACCTCCCCCACAAAGATTTACTTATTTGCTTTTTTACATTAAAAATGTTGATCTGTGTGCTCTCATTGCCTCTGGTAGATTAAATGATGGCTGCAAATTCTTTGCTACTCTTTCCTTTGACAGTCTAATTCCTTTCTTCTTAAGTATGGGGTAGCTTTAGTAATATGACTGATTGATAGGATATGATAGAATTGATGTCCTAGGAATTCTGAAGCTAGTTCAGCCTTTAACTGCCCAGACTTTGGAGAAGTTACAGGAAAGCACTTGACCATCCCAGCTGAACTCAGAATTCTAGACATTTGCACCAAGGCACAGACATATGAGTTAAGCCACCATGGACTCTCCATCCTAGCCTATCCACCAACTGAGTATCATAAGTAAACTCTGTGAACACTAAGGAGCAGAAGAACTAGCCAGCTGAGCTCTGCCCAAATTCTTGACCTGTAAACTCATGACATAGAACACATACAATTGTTGTTTTAAGCCACTAAATTTTAGGGCAGTCTGTTACATGACATGGGTAACTAGATCATTACTTCTTGCCTAGGGGTCCCCACCCTACTTTGGCAATATTGGGAATTGAACTTAGGGTCTCACCCTTGCTAAGTAACACTTGAGCCATGAGTATTCCTAGTCCTTGTCTAGAGTATTATAAAAGACTTATACAATATTCTGAGTTATAGAAAAAAAGCACTAGAGCTGCAGGGACATGAAAGAGCGAAGAACTTCAACAAGCATATTCTCATTACTTGGTAATGACTGGTGCTACTAAATTCAGCAGGTTTATAGCTGACATGTAGTTTGAAGTAGGACAAGAAAGCAAGTCAACCCTAACTCCAACAGAGTTTGAGGGGAGAAAATCCAATCTACAGAGAATTTTAATGTCCTAGACACAGAACTAAGCACTTGACATTGATTTTCCTCATATAATCCCGACTTCCTATGAGTAAATGCCATTACTATCCTCATTTTACACATGAGAAAATGGAGGCTTTGAAAAGATCAGTACATGCCTATTGTCACAGAGCCAGAACTAGGACTTAAATTCTATGGCTGGTCTTCATTCTTCACCACAGGACTCACCTCCTTTCCTCAGACTCTGTGTCAGTCAACCTTTCCATCACTATGACAGAATACCTGAAAAAGTCAACTTAAGGTGTAAAAGATTTACTTGGACTCAGGGTTTCATGGGTTTCAGGCCATGGCCAGTTGGCTCTGTTGCTTTTGGGACAGTGCTTGTTAGGCAGAACATCATGGTGGGGAGCATGTGATAGAGCAAGCATCATGGTGGACAGGAGGAAGAGAGGAAGGGTCCAGGGACAATGTATACCCTTCAAAGGCATGCCTTCAGTGACCTTCTTTCTGTAACCAGTCAGGCCTCACTGCCTCATAGACCATTTAACTATGAATTTATCAATGGATTAATCCATTGATGGAGTTAGAACTCTCATGATCCAATCACTCTCTAAAGCCCAGCAGCAGCTATCCAAGCCTTTAGGGTATATTTTTAGATTCAGACCATAACAGCTTCTGAGTGAGACTGATGTCTCACTCAGAAGAGTCATAAGTGACTCTTATGTCAACTTGCAGAAAGTTCCTCTTTTCCCAGGGGATAAGTCTAGACACCCTCTTCCTTACCAGATCCTGCCATACAAATATCCCCAAATCTGTAAAACTAAAGGGTTGAACCTTACAAACTCTTGTTCCTAAAACTGAGTCATGGGCTTAGCAACAAAACAAGGCACAGGAAAACAAGTTGTCTCTCTGAGCGAAGGACTGAGGGCCTCTGGTTCTAGGCATCTGAATGGACAGGGAAAAGTCACTTAGAGTGGAAGGTCCCTGAAGGGAGAAATCAGGTCTATTTCCTTCTTGTTCCTAAGCTCAATACAAGGCCATATCCTTCAGGACATGTTTGGTGCACGGGAGAAAGCAGCTCAAATCTCAGTGGCAGAGCTGAGACCCTTGCCCTCTGAGACCCTCTTACTATTTCAGAGAGCTGTCCAAAGTGCTTCCACACATGTCAGGGGATGAGTTCATGAAGTTATTTTGTTCTCATTTCATTTATCCCCCAGTCAGTGCCTCACCCTTTGACTCTCATGATAGCCTTATTGGGGACAAGTGCCCTGCTACTGCTACTGACTCTACTTTGCTAGCCTCCATGGAAGAGACACTGCCCACTGTTCTGATGCTTGGTCCCAAGCAGATATTAGTTTCCTCCCTATGCACTAGAGCATCACTTAGGCCCAGCTATCAATGGTAAGGGACTTTTCACTAAGTCTGCAGTTATTGGAAGGAAATTATGAAAACTGAAAATTACCAAAACCTCTTGTCCCACTTCATTTCTATCCTTAAGATCTGTTTCCTTACCTATCTGCTGGCCTTCCTTTGTTTGACAAAGGACAGCCCTCCTGCTGCCCTAATGTGCAACCATACTGGATATATCCCAGACCTCTCTTAGCCTTGGGGCAACAGCTCAAGAGATGCCCTACTCTGGGGATCATGAATACTTTTCCTCATTATATCCTTATAGCTAGTATCAAATTAAATTCTTGTCAGGATGATTGACAATGAAAGTATCCATTTGCTTCAAGGGCAAGCCCTCCTACCTCCCCGCCACCAAAGTATGTCTGGTTCAGATAAGGCAATCACAAAAATGGCCTGACATTAATCATTCCCTTCAGTTGGGTTCTTCAGTCTTATCCATGTGCACCTTGCTAATGAATGAATGAATGACCTGACCAAAATCAAGGTACCCACCCTGATTCCAGTTGACAAGTCTTATGCCAGAAACTTCTTAAGTATTCAGACAGTTTCCCCTTCACACTAGAGCTTATAAATTCTTAGCACAATTCCCAACCCCATCAACACTATCCTCCCCTCCTCTGGCTGTTGTCTACTCCCCAAGCCCAAGATCATTAATCATTCTGCTGCCTGGCAGGCCCTTCTGTCAGTGACTATTCCCCTCTGACCTGCCCTGTCAGTCCCTCTCCTTTGCTCCAGCCTCTGAAAGAGCAGAGCTGAGGTTTACACCTGTTGGAATGGGGTAGACAAAACCAATCAACAGGGTTATAATTCCTTGCCCCCTGCTGCCCTCCTATACCCACAATATTTTATCCCTCTACTTCTCAATAACATTCCAAGAACTGACACATCTGGTTTTTAAATTTTCTTCTGGGATTGGCCAAGGAGGTGAAAGGAAGTAGGGAAGAACTTAGGAACAGGCAAAAACACACCAAGCTTGGGTACACTTTTATAACATGCTGCCCCATGTATGTAGAAGAGCTCTCCCACTTGGATCCAGATTCCCACAGGGAGAAGAAGCCAAATCTAAATAGGACTGCAGAGCAAAGGCAGAATCTGATGCCTTACTTGTAGCCTCACTACCTTATTTGCTTTAAAGCTGGCTGCCTAATTTCTTTAAGCCCTTGGTCATAGGGGCATGATGAATTGAAAGACTGGTGTCTCAGTGGGAGGTAAAACTGTAAAGCAGGCCACTCTTGTCTGCTCAGAGCTTCTGGCAGTATTAGCTCTTTGTGCTAAACAGGGCACAATCAAGGGCCTCCCTTCCACTCCCAGGAAACCTGCTTTAATGGTGACCTGCCAGGAAACATTTGTCATCTGAGACCTTAGCAACTTGCACGGTAGGAATTACAGGCCTCATAAGAAGGGAGGGTGTCCTAGGCACGTGGGTAGTACAGATATTTTTAGGCAGGCAGAGCCTCAGAGAACCCATCAAATCACAGAGTCCTGCCCACTCCACCTGTGTGTCAGCTTTAAATTTGGATTGAATTTTTGGTGGCACAACAGATTCTGTGTCTCCTGCCACTGGGAGAACCCAGTCTTCTCCTGTGCTCTCTCTGGCTATTCTGCCTTCTAGCATTCAGTTGACTTGATTCACCCTGAAGGAGAGCAGACTGTTGGATGAGCCTCTCTAGACTGGCTATCTCTCCTAGAGGGTAGCGGTCCTGCCTATCCTAGAGCCTCCCTGGGCTGCAGACACAGCTGCTCTGGGAAGAAGATTTTAAAGTGTGTGTTCATATGGGAGCCAATACCTGGGAAGATCCAGGTGCTGGGATAGTAACTTCTAGCACTTCAGGAAAACCAGGACAGTTCCTCAGTCTCTGCATGAACAATTCAGAAAATGGGACCCAACATCATGCAGGAAAGGTGAAGGAGAACAAGCAAGGGGAAATGACTTCTGGCCTTGACTCTGCCACTTCCATGTGACCTTGGAAATCACTTCTCCTCTCTGAGCCTCAGTTCCCTCTCTCTGTAAAGATGACTTTTGATAAGATGTATAGAAATTCTCTTTACCTCTACTTTTATGGATATGACATGATCCAACACAATCAAATACCAGTATTGTGCATCCAGGCAATATTACAATAGTTCAGTGGAGTTTCAGCATTGTGACTAGTTTACAAATTTGAGGCACATAGTTTCCTTAATTTTATTCATATTCAAGACAGAAGTATTTTGCTCTATTTGGGAAAGGTAGGGAGTGTGCTTCATTCTACTTTGTTGGTTGTTATAGACACAACCAAAGGGTTCAGATTAATTTGAGTGGACTGGCATCCAAAGTACTTACATTTCTCTCTCTCTCTGTCTCTGTCTCGGTGAGTAAAGCAGGAGAGTTTAAAAAGTAGCAAAGAGTAGAGCTCTCAAAGCTGAAAGGGGTCCCAAGAGAGGGTGCCCCCATCTCTTGTCTCTTCTGAGGTGACTTTCTTACATGGGAGGCTCTATTCCTATTCCATCTGTAACTATTAGATCACTTTTTATTGCAAAGCACAGAAACCACAACTCTAAGGGACTAAACTGAAGCAAAGAAAATTTGTCTCATAAATCTGAACCATTGTCACTGAGATCCAATTCTTTCTCCTCAGCTCTGCATCCACTATATTTTCTCAAGTCTTAAATAGAAGTCTCCTTTGTGAGTAGAAGAGAACTTTCAGAAACTCCCAGGTCTATGAACAGCCATTGCAAAGCTGGGGTAATTTGAACTGCAAACAACTGAAAATCTGACTCACAGTGACATAAACAATAAGAAAAAAATTCACTTCACATAACAGAAATCCAAAGATGAAGTGAAATCCAGGGTGGTTAACTGAGGACTTCAACAATGCCTTCAAGGTGCTAGGGTTTTTTTTTTCCCACCCCTTCATCTTCAGTGTCAATCCTTCCCTCAGATGACTTCTCTCATGTCCACACAATATCCAGATTCTGTAATGTGCAGAAAAAGAAGTGAAAATACCTCCTCCTTCTGCTCTTTCTTCAAAAACAGGGAAACATTTCCCAGAATCTGCTAGAAGACTTCTCACATCTTATGGGACAGAATTGTATCACAGGCCAATTCTCAATCAACCACTAACAAGTGGATCAAATTTCCAAGCAGAGACAGACAAATTGACTTCCATTTACACTTAGACCAGTGATTCTCGATCAGGGGAAATATTGCCTCACTGGAGTCATTTGACCACACCAAGAGTCATTTTTGGTTGTCACAACTGTAGAGGGGGGTGCTAGTGGCATCCCCAATAGAAGACAGAGATGCTGATAAACATCACTTAACATAATACCACACACACACACACACAGAGCAAGAAGTATCTTATCCAAATGACAGTATGACTAAGACTGAGAACCCCTGGCATGGACAGTCACCTTAAGCAAAATGGCTGGTAGAGGGTCAACCAGTAATAATGTCTTCAGATCTGGGAAAAAACCCTTCTTTGTACCAGCACTTGCACTATATTTTACTGCTTGTCCACCTCTGAACGAATGATTGTATACAGGAAAATGAGATGCAATGTTTGGCCTAGGCCTTGGTCACATGTTCCACCTCTGAGGCAACCCAGGCTTTAGGGAACACTATCTAAAGCATATGAACAGAGGTTGAGGGGAAGGCGGAGTGATACTCTAGAGAAGAACAACAGTAGTAATCAAGATGAGGGGAAGAGGCACTGGGCAGCAAACAGTAGCCAAAACCCAGCCCTCTTGTTGAGAGACAATGGGCAAGAACTGTGTTTTGCTTGGATCAAAACAACTGGAGCAGCAGTGGGAGGGTGGGAGGGACTCTCTAGGAATGCTCAAGGCTGGCACCTGGGAATTGTTTATTCTACATGATGGGTAGAAGTACTGTGAATTAAATTTCCTCTATTTGGGCAACTCTCTTTGTCTAATGGGATAGTTAACCTAGGGAAGAAAAAGCATGAGGAGCAGAGGAGGAGGAAGAGAAGGAGACAGGTAGGAAGAGCAAAAATGAGGGAGAACTGGGGCACACATGTATTCTTTGTCCTTAACCCAGATGACTCTCTGCCTTGGAAGCTGATCTCTAGGTCCCAGAGATCTAGACCCCCTGAACTCATGACATTCAGTTGGGTTTGGCTAATGAGTGGCATCATTGAGGGATGAGAAGGAGGAAATGAAAGAGGGCCTAGGATATTTATCTCTTCTGCTTCCTTCTTTATTTATCAGAGTTCTGGCAGTGGCTACCTCCATGACTAGTGCTTTCTACTGGGAAGTTCCCTAGAATATCACTCCCTTCCTTTAGGTCTGAAGATCAGGCCTAAAGATGGCATTAACTCCCTAATGGTACCTTCTGGATGACTTAATACTTCCTATTGGTTCCCTAATTCCTACTTACACACCTGTAAATAATAACTTCATTTGAATGCCTCTGAGTGTATGTGTCATCTGGTTCCCAAAAATATCCTGACTGATATAATAGGCAGGAGACAGGCAAAGAGCCATTTAGGCTAGACTGTTAAAACAGGTTACTATGTGACTTGATCATACTTAACAACACTTCATGAGCCTAAAGAATGGCCACTCACACCTGTTCTTTAGGATCTGGACTTCTGGAAATGCCTAACAGTTGAAATGATGGATTTGAGGGTTATTTTTCCTCTCTCCTTCCAATTCCTGCCAACATCTTCTTTATTTTTTAAGCAAGTGAAGAGTGTGTTAACTATGCTATGTTTGATAATGGTGACTACCATTTTTTTGACACTTTTAATGTGCCAGACACTAAGCCAAAACGTTTTTGTTTGGTTGGTTTTCTTATGGTTCTGGGGATTGAATCCAAGGCCTCACCCATGCCACTTACTAAGGCAAGAGCCTGAAACTCTTGAACCTCTTGTCTCAGTCTCCGGAGTGGTAGGATTGCAAGTGTGTACAACCATGCCTGGCTCTGTGCCAAACATGTTAGATGCTTGACCTCATTTAACTTTCACATCAAGTTATTGTGAAGGTACTCTTACTATTCCCATCTTATACATATAGGGAACAGAGGCTCAGAGAACTAAGTAACTTGCCCAAAACCAAAGAGTTGATAAATAGCAATAGTAGTTAACCCCAATTGCAACCAATATTTTCTTTTCCTGGGTGCATGGGAAACCATATTTCTCATCTCTCTTTGAAATTGGATAGGGTATTATTCCTAATTTTGCCAATATGTTATGACTTCAAGGGGCTGACACACTTCAGGGCTGACATATAATGTTTAATGCCTTAGTCCTGTGTCACAGCAGTCATGTATTAAAATAGAGGTACCATAAGATGAAAGCTACTTGGATAACTGAGATTTTACATGAGGGCTGCTGTCTTGCAGTGACTTGGACCTGCACTGATTTGGTGCAAAGACAAAATAAATTTTAATTATGTTAAACTGAAATTTTGGTGCTGTTTGTTACTATAGCAAAACAATCTATTCTAATTGAAACAATGAGAAACTGGAGTCAAAACTGCAAAGTCAGTGTCTTTGGCCACTGGGAAATACTGCTTCTTTTTGCCTCTTTAGTGAGAGACTTCTTGGAAGAAAAGAAACTGGTATTCATGAGGACTATTATTAGGGAAAGAAAAAAAGTCAGGAAAGGGATTAGTGGGAAATCATACCTGCCTTTTCCTTTGCTCCTCATATCAATCAAATCATAAAGAAAATTAAAGCTGGGTGTGATGGCACACACTGTAATCCCAGCACTTGGGAAATTGAGGCAGGAAGACTATGAATTTGAGGCCAGCCTGGTCTACATAGTGAAACTATGTCTCAAAAAAAAAAAAAAGAAAGAAAAAGAAAAAGAAAGGAAGAAAATGAAAAAGCGATATCTTTAGAAAAATATTTATAGACAGGGCCTCCAGGATTTTTGCTCTTGGCCAGGGAATTAATTGTGGCTACTCTACACTGAAAATAGTTTTGCAGCCCATCTCTAGGGATGCATAAATGGGAATGCTGCCTGCTTTGGAAGAAAAGTGCCAAGCCACAGCCCTTTTGAAAGCAGGACAGAGCCTCCATTTGGGTCATTGTTTCCCTGTGTGGTTATCTCTTTCTTGGTTCAATAAGGACAATTTGTTGGTTTAAAGCTGTTTTATTAATCTTAGCCACCTCCTTCTTTCAGTCCTCCAGCATCCACCACTCTCAAATCCCAAGGACCAACAAGCACTGTCTTTGTATCTAAGTTTGGAAAGAACCCAGGTAATGAGGCCAGTGTCCATGTTATCTAAAGGTACTTTGTGTAATAAATCACCCAAGGTTAGTAGGAAACCTGAGTTTAAAGAGATTACATAGGAAGTCGAGAGGCTAAGGTGATCTCTCTCTCTCTTTTTTTTTTTGCATGAAAAAGACAAATACTTTCTATTGAGAAAACAAAGGTTTGACAAAGGAGGTGGCTACCGCCCATGTATGCACACTGCAATCTATTCCAATGGATGAAACAGAGTACCAGTCCTATCCGTATTCCTGAGCATGGGTCCCCAAACTGGGAACAGCTATGAAAGGAGTTGCTAATTAGCTTCCTGTTTACACATTTATTGTCAACTGTAATTACTTGTTTATTAGAACACAGGCTTCCCTGTTTATTACAATCATTATGCCTGTCAGTAAGAGATAATGTTTTTAAATTTCACAAGTATGTGCAAATTGGGCGAATCTTGCCAAACCCTAGTTAGGACCAAATCTCAACGAAAATGCAAAGAAAAAGTCATTCTCCAGAAGGCATGAGATTTTATTTTAGCTAATAAGGAGTTATTCTGCCCAAAAGAACTGCAAACCTCCCAAGTGTGGAATTTGAAGCAAACTGCATTTACTGCTAACCCATGTTTCTCTGCGGTAGTGATAGTGGTAGGCATTGTGCAAGGCACTTAATTAGTATGTGTGTGTTCTCTTCCCATTCCTGCACAACACTCTATTGTAGAAATGTATGATCACATTTTCTAGGCAAGGAAACTAAGGCTCTGACAGGACACATGACTTGTACTGAAGAGCAAGTGTAGGATCCAAACCCAGATCCATGCCTTTACTCATAGGTACACACATGCATTCCCCACTCCATCCACTACCCCACATTAGTGTATTAGAAGAGAACATTGGCTGGCCCAGTTTTTTGAGTGTATGTAAGTGCTGGGTATCTATGAAGTAGAATTTCTGGGAGGACTAGGTCCAGGAAATAGAGTCTTTATATTAGAAACAGAGATACAATGGCATGTTAAAATGAAGCAGCAAGCAATGAAAAGAGGCTGTGCTATTTGCTGAGAAAGTCAGAAAATGTGATTTCTTGCCAAACCAAATTTATTGGTTTGTCTGGATGAAGTTGCTCAACCAGGACATGAAAAAATCATTAGTCGGGTCTCTGATTACATTTAATCCTTTTTGATTTTACAGATGTTCTAAGGAGCAGAGGTTGTGGCTCTTAAATGATGCTGTGCATTGAGTGGCCTCTGGCTGTGTCAGTGCCAGGAGTTGGGGTGGCTGTGATCATAATGGAAATAGCCAGCTGTTACTGAGAGTCATGTGCCAGACACCATGTGAACTGCTTTTCATTAATTTTCTCATTTGATCTTTACACAGCTCTATAATTTTGTTTGCAGATGAGGATACAAGCACAGAATCAAGACTCAATCTCTACTTCATATGCATTAACAGAATTCTGAGATGGTACTCATATACTAAGTATTCTTTATTACTCTGGTTTCAGTTTATAAGACTGTATCCTGGATTTTAAGTGGCAACTTTGCTTATTGAAGAACTCTTTTTTTTTATTGAGGAGTTTACTTATATAGAGTAGAGTGCATGACTCTTAAGTGGATAGCTTAAATGGATTTTTAACTAATTATATATCCATGTAATAGCTTTCTATTTTAATAACTTATCTAATCTAAAAAAGTAAAATGATGTATATTGCAGAAAATGCAGTTACCTTTTTTTTTTTAAATCTCCAGGTAATAGTATTTAGATCATAGTCACACAGCTTACATAGGCATGGTAGTACATACAATTTCTTGCTACAAGTCTGCTATCTTGGATGGTGTGTGGATTCAGATGCTCAGTGCATATAAGGTGCACAAACCAGACTGTTATGGGACTTTATTTGTGTTTACATTAAGTCTATTTCCCATCTCATGCATAGATAAACTTTGTGTCTCTAGGGAGACTAGACAGATCCTGTGAATTCCCCAGGAGAAGAGAGTATACAAATTCAAGGTTTTATTATTGTTATGTAAGTATCTAAAAATCAATATTTCTATCTGTCTGTGTATTGATCTACATGTGCGCATTGGGTAGCCATTTAAAACAGGCTCTTTTTAAAAGCAACGATGCATTAAGTGGGACTTCTGTTACAATGGCTAAGGTTTGTAGGATGTGGATATCGTACACCTGTGAACTGGGTAAATACTATTATATTTTAATTAAGAACTACAGGTGTATGTGTATATATACATCTCAGACACTTACAATTCCATGCATAGTTACGTATCAGTCAAACAAGATAGTATGTTGCCAGTGGAGAATGGTCAGCAGAGGGCTTTGTCCCCATGAAGGACAAAAGCCTTCACATTCTTGGACCACTTGTGGAGTGGACAGAAGAGCCCTGGGAAGTATCGGCTAAGATATCCTTCCATTGTTACAGCCTAACGAGCAGGCAGCTGCCCTCTCAGCACAATTGAGAATCAGGTGTTGTCTGTCATGTCTGCTGTCTCATTTCAGACTTGTTCAATATTTAATAATACCATTTGCCTTCCCAGAAAAAGAGCTCAGAAAGGCTTACACAGTTGTGGGTACAGAAGATAGGCATGGCGGCAGGGCTGGTATTCACACAAGGCAGGCTGGTCAGTCATCTTCCTCCAGGAGCATCCCTGAATTGGAAACTCCAGCCAGTGGTTCTGGGCTGGGGATGCAGCAGGGAGAGGAGGCCATGTGTGTGGTTTAAGGTCAGGAGCCTTAGAGAGGAAGAGGAAGTCAAGTGACCATGGCATGTGGTGGCATGGAAACCAGAGACTTATTTTCCACTCACATGTGAGAGCTTGGCTCCATTTCAGGTTACCACAGTGTATTTCATAGAATGGTGATGTTTCTCTTTTGATCCCAAGCAAGGATTTCACTGATTGGGAAACTCAGGCCCTAGTTGTAACCTGGTTATAACTGAGTCTTACAGCTGAGTGGTGGCCAAAATTCTTCCACTCTTGCCTTCTCCTGATCTCTTAAAAACTGGAAATCCATTGCTTTAAATCCTTTAGTAGCTTTCCTGCTCACTTAGAATTAAATGTAATCTGTTTCCCCATTGTTAATGGGCTTTACATAGGATTCTTGTCCTACTCTTTGATTTCATCTTCTATCATCCCTCCCCTCATTCCCTTGCCTTCTCTAACACTGTTTCATCTGTGCTTGATCAGAAACCTCTGCCTCATATCTTCATGTAATTAGTTCCTTTTCTCCTTGTAACTCTAAATTCAGGGATGGCTTCATTGCCCTCACTGTCCATTTTCCTTCATCAATGCATATGCCAATGAATCATTCCCTATCACCTTACCCTGTTTAGTTTCTTCATAGCACTTATCACCAAAGGAAATTAATTTATTCTAATTATCTGCTTACTTACCTGTTTTCCAGTCTAGGCTATGAACTTTTTGAGGTCAATGACTTCATCTATCGTTCTTCCTATTGTATACCTATCCCTGGGATGGGTGTGGGGCTTCAGTGGTGTATGAACAGATCTCTATTGGTACCTTTTCCATTTCACTATGCTGCCTCTTGTTGATATTGATTTGGAAATTATACTTTACTTACTCATATCTGGAAGAATATGTTAACCTGAAGCCAGGGAGTGTCTAGTCCTGCTCTAGTGGTGACAGATAATTGGAGGCTGGGGTATCCTGGCTTTAAGCTTTATCTTCTAAATAAGTGCTCTGAAAAGTGGAGAAGTACTACTGATCTCAACATTGCCCAAAGTACTAGTGAAAAGTGCATATCCTAAATACTGCACTAGATATGCTAACTCAGAATCTTTGAAGGGAAGACTGTATCCATGAATCTGCACTTCAAACAAGCACTGCAGATGTTCCTTAATGCACGCTCTTGCTGGCAGCATGACTCAAGTGGTAGATCCACTTGCCTCACAAGCATGAGGCCCTGGGTTGAATTCTCAATTCTGCAACACTGTTAGTTCATGAATTCAAGCTCACTCATTAAGCACACCAAGGTACCTTTCCTCCCTGAGCTCTCACATTTATGCTTGGATTGCTGTATTAATGATCAAATTCTCAGTCTGAGGTCAAAGTAGAGTACCTTGAAGCATAAAAACACACGAGCATAGTGATTGATACCACATTATCCCAACTTTGTGTGCTGCTCTCATTCAGCACTTTACTGTTTACTAGAAAGTCCTTGAGAAGGATGGGACATGAGTCAAGAGTAGAAAAAGAAGAAGAAATCAAAAGCCATTTCAAATTACCTCTTGTCAATAGCCCATTGAAAGGCTTGGTTAAGGAGGCGACTGAGATGTTGGTTAAGATGAAGCTGTAATATTTCCCTGGATTTTTGTGATCCATAAGTAAAAATGACTAGGCTTGGCATGATGACTGTGGTGAAGGGGACATACCACATTCAAAAAATATTTATTGAGCACCCACTCCGTGAACTAGGCACAAAAAAGCAAATCTTGGCCCCATGAAGTTTATATTCTGGAAGAGGAAGTGGAAGAATCTGGGCTAGCAATCTTCCTTCCTGTTTGGAATATTTACTTTTCTTGAGTTCATAGTCATTAGGTACTTAGTCTGCATCAGGTCAGGTTCAACGAAGGATTCTAAAAACTTTCTCTTCCAAGGTTTGGAGACTAGTATTTGCTCAAAACAGACTTTAGTTGAGAGGTAACAATGTCTGCACGTGTGCTGGGTATGGGGACAGTGACAGTGTATACAGGGCTTAAAACAACTACATTTATCACAAAGTTTCTGTGAGTTAGGAATTCAGGCACAGGTGAGCTGGGACCCTCACATGGTGGTTGAAAGGATTCTGTTTCTTGTGGGCTGTTGGAGGAAGGACCTTGGATTCTCATTGGCTATTGGCTGGGAGATGCCCTCTCTTCCTCACCACATGGGCCTCTCCATAGGGAAGCTTACAACACAGTAGCTGGTTTCCATCAGAGTGAAAAAGTGAGAAGGAGAGAGAGAGAGAGAGAGAGAGAGAGAGAGAGAGAGAGAGAGAGAGGTGGAAGTCACAGTTTCATCTCTGAAATTAACATCCCAATCCTTTTGCTGGCATTCTATTTATTAGAAATAAATACATAGAACACCTTCCTCCCTTCCTTTTTTTTGGGACAGAATCTCACTATGTAGCTCAAGTTGGCCTCTAACTCACAATTCTCCTGCCTCAGCCTCCCAGATGCTGGGATTATAGACATGAACTACCATACCCAATAAAATTTCCATTTTTAATAAGTACCCAGACACTTCTAAGTACATTGAAGAAGGCATGTGGTCTAGTATGTGGTAGCTGTTGATAATTTGCATATTAATAGCAATTCTACAATTATTCTTGAGGTGCTACATGTTTGAAGAGAATCAACTTGGGCATTGCAAAATCTGGGAAAGCAAATTATAGTAAGGATTAGCAAATACATGATTTCTAGCCCCTGCTTGATACTTAGGGATATTAGGCTCAGTGCTATCTAATCTTTATGGACTTCTTATCTTTTTAAAGTCCCTGTAAAAATCCCCTCTAGCCTTGGTACTCTCTATCTAGATAAATAAGACACACTAGCAGCTAGCCTAGAATCTCTTTAGAGCTTCCTTGTTTGGAGAATCAAATGCATTGGCCGCTATAATGAGTCTTTTCTGAATCTTGGGTCTCCTAATATTTCTTCCTGTAGACCATTCCTTGGAGCCTCTCATTCCTCTACCCTTATTCTAATTCATATGACCTCAGCATCTCTGTAAGTAGTGAAATATATCTGAAAACAACCTCATTTGAAAGAATAAATCTATTAAGGAGCTGAGAACTTTCTGGCGTGAAATGAAAAATATTGATTGCTTCCCACCTGTTAGCAATGAAATCTCATCCAGTTAATTAACCTGCTCAGCGATAAAGTTTATTTTTGCCCTTCACCTTCAGCTCCAAATCTTTAAAGCTATTAAAACAAGTACTTGGTCAATGAATAAATCTTCTCCCAGAGTGGTATTTGGGACCTTCTGTAATCCAGCTCCAGCCTACCTTTTTGCTTTTACTTCTGGCTACTTACCTGCAAGCACCTTCCAGCCCAGCCCAATGGAAGAACTAAAGTATTCAGTGCTCCCACTGCCAAGAATATGCTTCCTTCCTCTGAATTCTACATATTTTAACCCAGTTCAAATGTCATTTCTTGAAAAAGGTTTTCCCAGAGCTTTGGCATCTTTCTCCACCCCTCCCCACCTCTTCCCACGTCTCCTAATTGCTACCCAGGCTATAAGTACTACTTACCTTTTCTGCACACTGACAAAACTTTTTATAAATTTGTAGCATTTATTACTTTATGCATTATATTATGCTTATATACATATTATAGTGTTAGACCCTAGTGGATGCAATTCCAACCAATTCATTTTTGCATTACCCATATCTTCCAACACCATTTCTTACCTATAATTGGTGTTCATAGGTATATTTTTGAATGTTTAAATAGCAATACATTGATTTAACATTTTCTTTATGGCTGTTTTTACTCTTGGGGCTGTGATTCAACATCAACATGAAGAGAATCTAAGTCAGTGCGATGTTTTTCAGGATTTATACTATATTCAAAGCTAAACTCTCAAGCCTCTCAGTCTTCTTGAAGACAATGGTATTGTTCCTCCCCCCCCATTCTTAACAGCTTTCTGTTTATGGAAATCTTTTCACTTTCCGTGGATGAGTTGGGGAAGGAAGTCGTCCTATGGACATTACCATTTCTATTATTCTGAATATAAACTTTGTAGTATGGCTTTTCTATTCTGCTCCAGCTTTCTTGCACAACACACTCGGAGCTGGCATTTTATGAGCATAAACCCTAAAATCAATTTAGATAAGGCAGATATTCAGACATTTATGAGCATGCACATGATATGTCTAGACTGAAGGTGAGAAATATGTAGCTTCATTGAAACAAAAAGTCACTTATTTATTCAGTCATTTTCTTGATCACCTACTGAATGTTGGGCACTGTTATGTGCTGCTGATGCAAATATAAATAGTGGTCCATTCAAGGAGCTCTGAGTCATATGAAGGGAGATGAGTGTATGATGAAATAATTTTTGTAGAGCGTGATTTGCACAATGCCAGAGACAGATACAGGGTGATGTGATGTGGAACACAGAGGATTTTAAACAACATTCTCTTTGTAGCACAGTGTCCATGCAGGTATCAGTAATTTAATTATTATGCTTTAGTTATTATTAAAAGCATCAGCATCATTTTAAACAACTCGATAGGAACTTCAGCATCAATATCATGCTGGGGCATGATTCAGACAAGCAGCCACACAGTCTTGGGTTAACCAAGACACAGATACAGGTCCTTCCTGCTTAGGACTCATAGAAATGAATCATTTATGGAGATGCCAGCAAAGGGGTAGTTTTCTTATGATTCATTAGGCTGAACTTCATGCCAATGATATTTTGGTGCAGAGATTTTGCATGCTAGTTTGTCCATGGCTCCAGTATTTCTAAAAGCATTAGCACAATTAGCACCACTATGTTGATGACTCATTGTAATGTCTTCTTGAAGTCTATGATTGTAAAGGGGTGTGTATGTGTGAGAGAGAGAGAGAGAGAGAGAGAGAAGAAAATTAAAATCCATACTCCTTGCCAGTGGTTCAGTGAAAGGCTTGGATGGGGGAACCTGGGGATATTGGTTAAGATGAGGCTGTAATATTGCTCTGGATTCTTTTGATTCACAGTGGAAAGAGGATTAGACTTGGAGTAATGATGACTGTGGTGATGTTGGCCACAAGCCATTTAACACATATTTGTTCTACCAAGTGCAATCGACTTGGCACATGGGATCAAAACGGACTCCTAAACAAAAATTGAAAACCCCTGCCCGGTGGGAGAAACTGTCAAAAATTAAGCTGGCATCCTCCACCCTGCTTGGAGGTTTGAAGTATTTCTTTTTCATGAGATCTTAGTTATGAGAGACTTAGCGTCCATCAGGTCCCAGCTTCAATGTGGAAGTTGCAAAACTTTATTTTTCCCAAAGCTTGCAGACTGATATCTACTTTATATGAATATCAAAATGGACTCTGGTTGAGATAGCTGTCTCAGTGTTATGAGTATTGAGGGAGATGGTGATAATGTATAGTGGGCAGAAATCCTACACCAATACTTTCCAGATGAGGGGAAATGCAGGAGTTAGTACCTGCATCTCTCCCCTCCAGCCCAGTTCCCATTCTGCCCCTTCCTTTTACTCTTTACTTTGCTCCCTCCTCCCTCCCTTCCTAAATCCCTCCCTCTCTTCGTTACCTCCCTTTCCCTTGGTCCCTCCCCATCCCCTTCCCTCCAACAGTTCTTTTCTCCTCTGCTGGCTTCTTCTCCCTCTCATCTCCTTTCCGTCCTCCATTCCTCCGCGGCGTCTGCGTCAGGCCCCCACTAGCGTGACGCGCGGGGTCTGGGTGGGAGCTGTCCACTCACTCCGGTGCTGAATGCTGCAGCAGCGGCCGCGACCACGGCGGTGGAGACAGCTGGGAGCCTTCTCAGCTCCAAGAACCTTGTTTCCAGTCCCCGGACCGTCAGCTGGCCGCCCCGCCACGCCACCTCCCTTCCAGCACCACCCCTTTGGGAACTGAGCCAGGGGGGCAGCAGTCGCGGCGGCGGGTGCCGAGCAACGGCGGAAGACAACACCTGGCCGCAGCCTGGAATCCGATTTGCTTCCTTTCGGCTTTTATAAGAGATATATTTATACGCGGGTTTGGGGAGTCTCGAGGACTGAGCTGGAGCCAAGTACCGGCTGCCTTCCAGCTTGGCCGCACTGCTTCGCTTTTCCCTCCCCACCTTCAGCTGGCACCGCAAACCAGCCTTACCTCGTTACGTCTGCGGGGAGAGGTAGCGACAGCCCGCCCGGCCAGCCAGAGGCAGCGAGAGGAGGGAGGGGAGGGGCGCGGTGAGGGTGGGGGCCGAGAGCCGGCCGAGGCCGCCCTGGGTGGGGGCAGCGGGGGCAGAGCTGCCGAGAAGACCCGGCAGCCGCCCTCCTCCGCCCCCACCCACCAGAAGCACTCTTGCCTGATTATTTGAGAGCCGAAATATCCCATTAGCATTATTTCATTTTTTAAAAAAATCAATCCCTCCTTCTTACTCCCCCACCGCCCCCACCCCCACGCCTGCCTCGTCTCTGGTTGCATGGCAGCACTGCCCAGGCGCGGGGGCTCAGGGCCGGCCCCCCGGGAAGGAGGAGGAGGAGGAAGAGGAGGAGGATCATGAAGCCCGGAGTCGCGACCGCGCCGGACGGCGGGCAGCAGCCAGAGGACGAGCCCGAGCAGCCCCGCCCCGGAGACACCCGGACGCCGATCAGCAGTCGCCTCTGCCGCCTCAGCAGCAGCGGCGGGCGAGGGCAGACCCCGAGCAGGAGGAGGAGGGCGACAACGACCCAAAGGAGGAAGAGGAGAAGGCGAGGCCACTCGCCCGCCCGGACCTGCTCTTCTTCCAGCTCTTGAACCTCGCCCTAAGGGACCTTTGATGGAACCAGGGGGAGGGGGCTACGGATTTACGGACTGCCGCAGGAGTGGGCTGGGGGCTGAAATAATGTAACTATTCCTTTCTCCTGTCCCCTTCCACACATCCCTCTTCTTTATCCCTTTTCTCTGCTCCGCCACCCTCCCACCCCCATACACACACCCTTCCTCTAGTGAGGATCCAAATGCTCAGGAAGGAGGTAGCTTTGCGAGGGTTAAACATCGTTTCTTTTTCTCTATTCCTTTCTCCATCCCCAAACCTTTACTACCCACCTCTATTCGGCTAATTGACTTTCCCCTTTCTGTGTAGACCTTTGACTACATAGGCAAAGCTCAAGCCCCTCGTCCAATTTCACCCACAATCTCCTCCCCTTTACTCAACTGCTCTAAAAAAAAAAGCAACTCTGGTGCTTGAGGGGTTAATTGCCCCAGTTTTCTGCCCAGGAAATTTCAAACTTCTCCCAACGTCCTTTACCCCACCCCACCCCCACTTTACCCCGCCCATCAGTCTCCTACTACCTGAGGAAAGCTATCTTCTCTTTCATACATGTGGTCCCCAGTTCTTCATTGAGCTGGTTTTCCCTAAGCCCAGCTCAATCCACTCCAAATTTGATTTATAATCTTTCCCCACTTTTATATAAAAGAGATTTACCACTGCCTAGAGATTTAAAAAGCCTTTCTGGGGAACTTTTAACAATTAGACATTTATCTTAAGGCTCTAACAGCCCAGCCTCAATGCTTCCTCTATCACCCTGCTCCTACCAATGTCCTGGTGTGGAAAGCAGAAAGACACCTTGAGCAAAGTCTGAGGTTGAGGTGGGGCTTCAAGGGCAAGAAAAACTTTTTTTCATTTTGCGTTTTCCAGGTAGAGTTCAGAATCAGTGACTCACACTTCTCAGTCCTGAGAGCAATTTATTTGCTGCTTGGAGGGGGTGTAAGAAGAGCCAGTAAGAAAGGAGATATTCCTTCTGTAACACAGAAACACTGTGGACCCCCAGTCCCATCCCATCCACCTCTTCAAAGACTCTGTCTGCTGGTCTTGGGTTCTCTTCTTTCCTTGGGCACATGCTGATGCCCCTGGGTGGGCTGCTCTGGTGGTGGTGGTGCTGCTGTGGCTGGTACTACTGTGGACTGTGCACACCAGTTCCCCAGATGTTGCGCCACCAGGGTCTCCTCAAGTGCCGCTGCCGCATGCTCTTCAATGACCTGAAGGTTTTCCTCCTGCGGCGCCCCCCTCCAGCGCCCCTGCCCATGCACGGCGACCCCCAGCTTCCCGGCTTGGCAGCCAACAACAACACCCTTCCGGCTCTGGGTGCCGGGGGGTGGGCAGGCTGGAGGGGCCCTCGAGAAGTAGTGGGCAGGGAGACCCCTCCTCTGCCACCTCCACCACCTTTGCCACCTTCTGTGGAAGATGACTGGGGTGGCCCAGCCACAGAGCCACCTGCCTCGCTGCTCAGCAGTGCCTCTTCAGATGACTTCTGTAAGGAGAAGGCTGAGGATTGCTACTCAGTAGGCAGTAGCTTGGACAGTGGTATGAGGACTCCACTCTGCCGTATCTGTTTCCAGGGACCAGAACAGGTGAGTCCCTTTTCCCCTTCTTACTTTCTTGTGATCTCTGCAGGTCTTGCAGATTGTCACTCACCTGCTTGCCCTAAGGAACCATTATGTTGTTGCTAGTTTCAAGGACTTTAAGTGTTTAGAACTCCTCGATAATGTATCCTGTGGTTAAGTTCACCCAATAGGTGTCTGGTTCCTGATGGAGCTGTTTGGTGATTCACTTGTATTCTGTTTTTTTTTTTTTTCCTCCCATACGAGTGTCTTCAATCCCATCCTTCAAATCCACAAACACTCTCAGAATAGAAAATCCAGAAGCAATGAAATAAAGAGAATTGGTGGTATATTCATGCTTTTGCCAGGTATACTTTTAGCTGATTTCTTGTTAGTAAAATTTTCCCTAGCCCATTTTCAGTTTCACATTCAAACTTCTTTGCTTTCTGAAAGTATGTCCACTGTTCTCCTAGGTTGAAATCCAATGGTCCTGGTTTTTCACTTCGAGTCTACCTCAGTTTGCCAAAACACTTCTTGGCAGTCTCAAGGTTTCCTATGTTGAAAGCAAGTAGGTAAGTTGAAGTGAGAGTGAGTTTAAAGGGACATTGAGAAGAAAGTAAGGAAGCTTGTCATATCTATTGCAGTTCTCAGGTCTGATGTATATTGACTTAGAGTATCCCTTAAACTTTCCTCATTCAGGATAGGGGATGACAAGTCTCTTATGGAGCAGAGCTTTCTCAAGTCTGGCAGTTTCTCCCTATCTTATCCATTCAGATTTTTAGACACCTTGCTTACTAGTGCACTTACAATCCAGTGTCTCCCATGCTGGATAGCATGTGCACATTCTTCAAGAGTCATAAATTGTGAAAATTCTTTCCAAAGAATCTAAGATAGTAAAGGCTCACCTGAGTATCTAATCTTGTTAGTGATTCAGAAAAGGAACATTGGATTGCAACGTGGTCAGGATTCTGTGCTCACATCAGCCACTTCTTCAACAATTTCCTGAAGTGAAGGGAAGATTCTGGGTACTTCTTGGACAAGTGGCAGTGAAATAGGATGCCACATGGGTGCACCTGACTGACTATTTTTGGCTTTCTCTATGAAATTTCCATTCATCCTTTCTCTTTGCTCTGAATGGACAAAGCACTTTAGGGATGGGTGATGCCTGGGACGGCAGCCTAGAAATTAAGAGGGAAAGTGATAGAAATCTCAGTGTGAGTAAATGTTTTTGAGAGGCTGAGGACTGGATTCCTCCTCATGACCAGGGTTACCTGAAGCCCAGAGTTGAAAATTCTTGGTAGGCAAGAAAGTCTGGTTGTCTGCTCAGTGCCTTTCTTCTAGCACTTGGCTCCAGTGTCAATGCTGAGCCTCTGGTACAGTTACAGGATAGAGTGGCTGGATAATAGCAAGAGTGAGCCTCACTTTGGGGTGCTCTTGTCCCAGTCAGGAGCCTTATTTTTTCAAAGAAAGAATGATTTACCTTCCTAACTTCCTAAGCTGTTTCTTTCTTCTCCTATACTGGCTGGCTCAGGTGTGCATGTCATAGAGGTTGCTGGGAGTGTGCCTTTTGGCAAGAGCACTCTTGTTGCTAGAAAACAGCAGGACTTGGACTGTGTCCTGGGATAATATTTCACCTGCTGTGTGAACTTATTCAAATAGCTTTATGCCTCTGGGTCTTTTTTCCAACTTCTGTGAGATGCCATTTGCCTTCCCTTCCTTATAAGAGAGGCCAGAAGATGACTAGGGAGAAAATACCTTGTAAGAGATTAATATAAAATAAGCATGTATTTTGTTCATGGAAAAGCTGTATTTTCTTGAAAAAAAGTAAAAAGTCATTAGCAATAATGCGAAATGTTCTCATGTGATACAAGATCTGGTTGGGGTGAGGGATTTTCCTTTCTTGTTTATTATTTTTACTATGTGTCATAATAAAGCTTTCAATTAAAAAGCTAACACCAGTAAAGAATGAGAGGACTAGGAGGCTGTGTCTTCATGAGCATTGGATCAAATCAAGTACTTCTTACATATGATTATTACATTTTGGAGGTTTACTAGTGCAGGAACAAAGAGGTTTTAATGGGATTGTGTTATTGTGGTAATAAGAGTAATATGAGTGTTAAATTAGACGTAGAGAACATGGTTTCCCACTTTCTTCTTGCTTTTCTTCACAGCATTTCAATGAGGAAGGAAGACAAAGGAGGGAAGATGGGGGAAACTATAGAGAAGGGAGATGGAGATGGAAGAGGAAAGAGAGAGGGGGATGGAGGGAGAAGGAGAGGTGGGCACACTGAGACTTTTTTCTATTTTGGATTCTGTTCTGAGAGGGAGCTGTACAGAAATTGTCTTCCTGGTCCTAGGAGGAATGCAGTCTGAAAATCAGTAGCTGAATGACTTGGTCTTTCCCTGCCCAAACAAAGAAACCAAAAATCTCCCCTTCTACCCATCACCCCAGTCATTTGCTATGCTCTAGGTGCTAACATGCTGCCCAAAATAAAGATTTAGTCTCTTCCCACCAGGGGCTTGCAATGTATGTGGTGAGAGGCAATAGGAAGATCCAGCCAGTTTCACTTTTGCAGATTTCTACAAAGGACTTTGTGTTCATTCATTCATGCATGCATTTATTTAACAAATGTTTATTGGGAAACTACAGTGTGTAACATACTGTTCCCAAAAGTGAGCAAGAACAGATGACAACTTCAGTCTCCTGAACCTGACATTCCAGTGGAGACACAAAAAGAGACAAATAAACTAGTAGATTAATAAAGTGATTTCAGAGAGCATGGAGTACCATGATGAAACTAAGTGAGATAAAACTAAAACAGGAAAATGAGTTAGTCATGACTGAAAGGGAAAGGATGGGACAGGTACAGCCATGTTAGATAGGGCAATCAGGAAAGGCCTTCCTAAGAATGTGCTATCTGAGCTGATACCCAAATGATGAGAAGAACCCACCAATGCACAGACCTGGAGAAGAGCATTCCAGGTGGATGAAACAGCAAGCTCAAAATCTGAATGTGAACAAGCTTAATGCATTTGAAAAGAGAAGAGAAAAATAGGAGGGAGAGGGATAGCATGTGAAATGCTTTGAGAGCCCACTTGGCTCCATGCTAGAAAGTTCCTGAGTAGCCGCTCTCCTTCTCTCAACCATGCATGTGGGACAGGGGTCAAGGATCCATGAGAGTATAGGTCAAGGGCCTATTGGCACCCCCTGTCCCCCATTTGTGGTTGAAGCTGCACTAGTATACCTCAAGGAACAGTGCACCATGGTAGGTAAGTTGAGGGCTCTGAAACCAAATGGCCCCAGTTGGAGGACCAAACAAGTTACACAGCTTCTCTGTGGCTAGTTCATACAATTATTCTGAGCATCAAATCAGTCAGTACCAGGAGAGTCATGTGGTGACTTTTGTTATTGTTATTGTCACAGATGCAGGAGAGTGCTCCCCTGCTTCGTTGAAAAAGTGTCTCAGCTCACAGACTAGCGGGAGGCTGCACTTGTGGCTTGTTTCTTTTGCTCTTACAATGCTTTGGGTACAGAGTGCTTTTCCTCTGTTTCACTAACAAAGTCTTTATTAACCTATACCTGCTATTTTGCTGAGCAGGGACTGGAGACACATAGTACATGTGGCCCTGCCCTCTAGGATGTCATAATCTAATCCAGACATCACAAGGACTGACAGAGATCAAGAACACACAGACAGTCAGCCTGGGTGAATTACAGTAATACCGGTATAAGAAAGAGAGGCATGTTTAAAAGCAGCTTAGTGGGTGGTGTGCCTATTCAGAGAGATAGGGGGGAAGGAATTTGCTACCTTTTCCCCACTTAGTTATGGAAGGCTTCTCTGTTGCTGTTGAAGACCAAGTGAGAAGAAATAGATTTAGGCTGCAAGCGGCAAGAGATGTGAAACACAGGGATACCTTCATGAAGACATGAAACCACCTGCTAGGCTGGGCAGCCATGGAGCTCCATGCCTGGAGGTGGGTCCAGTGATGCTATCTACCATGGTACTCTGGATCAGGGTGGGAGGGAACCTGTTTTAGACCTAATGGAAAGAGGGAAAAGAGTCTTAAGGAATTTAACAGCTTAGGCTGCCTTTCTCATTCTTCTGGAGCTGGCTTCCTTGGAGCTCTGTGTTCAGAGGGGATAAAAATAGAATGGAAATGTTTCAGTTAGTGTGCTGGGTTATTGGGGAATAGGATAAGGACTTTGCAGAGCTCAGGGGAACCTGGAGACCCCAAGATGCAATGAGAACCCTGAGAATGGAGATCAAATAGAGCAGTTAAGGAGAGACCCAGATGGCATACTTATCCTTCCTGGCACTATGGTTTTATTTTACATTTCTTTATATGATTATTTCACTAATATCTGTCTCCACAAAGAATAGATTCTCACCTGAAGTTTATGGGCTCTAAGGGCAACACTATCAAAATACAAGCTCATGTGCCATTAGCCAAAATATTTACAAGTACCAAGGCCAGCTAGCAAACCAATAAGTAAATACATTCTACTCTTCCATCTTGACAAATATACCTTCAAAACAACCTGGATTACTTGTTTTAATTTAGAGCTTTAAGATTTGCCTAAATTTTGTGCTAGCCAAATGGGATGTCTAGACTTTGGTCCATAGGTCACTCTGATTCTTTTCCACCACTGATTCCACCCTGCACCAAGGAACTTTGGATGCACACATATATGGATACTCCAGCTGGTTTATCCAAGCTCTGTCCCTATCACCCCCTGAGTGATGGCCCTTTGCCCCATTCCTCTTCCCTAGGAAAGAAGTTTATACACCTGAAGAAGAGAACTCTGCAGGCTTTGGGAACAGGTTCATGACTGTTTGGGCCATAACTCCATGGTCCTAGATAACTGGAGCATGTTCCAGAAAAGGGGTGGGTCTCCTTGACTCTGCAGACTCCACCCCTGTGGACAGCTGTGGATAAAGAGGGGCTAGAGTAGGGTTGCCTAAAGTGACAGACACTCTTGCTTTGATCCAAGAAGGCACTGCAAAAGGAATTTAAGATTCCTAGAGGAAGTGACCTGTATGTGTTTGCTCGTCATTGGATCTTTAGCCCTCAATTCAGTGCCTGGCACCTGCTTCATGCTCTATAAATAATTGTTGAAATATTTGCTCACTGAGTGGGCAGCTCCATGGGCAGGGGAATTGGGGGAAAGAGAACATTTAGGAGAAAAACATTTGCTGGCCTCAAATGCTGGAAGTGTGCTCTAAGAATAGGTGGCACAAAGAGCAGTGCCTTGCCTAGGGAGGGAGTTTCCGGGGAAGTCAACTTGGTTTTTGATATTAGAAATAACATACTATCAAAGGTAGAAAAGAATGTATAGGCTATTTTAGGAGGGAATCTTATGGGTGGCTTGGATTAGATAACCCCTAAGATCTCTTCCAAGTTTGAGAGTCAGAGATCATAAATGAGATTGTTCTGTAGTCCAGAGAGATTTTTAATCTAAACAGAAAGAAATGGCTGGGCATGGTGGTTCATGTCTGTAATCCCAGTACTCAGGAGGCTGAGGCAGGAGGATCATGTGTTTAAGGCCAGTCTAGGCTACTAATAAGACCCTGTTTAAAAAAAGTTAAGTAAAAAAACAACACCCCCATCCCTCTCCAATTCAAGCCCTCATCTCATGCCAGGCATCTTTTCCCAGTGTATGCATTCCATGGCATATACACATGTGTTATCAGCAAAGATTTCAAAGAACAGTTTCTGTCCTTTGTTTATAGAAATCCCAAGTTGTTGGCACTCACATGGTTGCTGCAACTGTGAGTTTTCACCATGCATACACCATGACAGTAAGTAAGTCCTTCATGGCCTATAGGTAGCAGACACCATCTTGGACCTAAGGATACACAACCATCCCAGAAAGGGGGAGCCTAATTACCTTTTAGTTTTTCCATTGTTGCCTTTTAGGTTCTGATTTCTGCCAGTCCTGGTTCTACTTAAACTGGAAGCACCAAGAACTCTTTCTTCTTTCAGAGCTCTTCCTAGTGCTCTGTTTATTGGGAAACCATCAGGGTATTCCACAGATTTATCTATTACTTGAGTGCACACACATGCTCACACATGCCCAGGAATAAAACATTGAATTCGTATGTCTCATCCACAGATAGAACCAGGGATCGGTAGAGGGGAGACACCTGTTATCTTGACACTTGTAGAGAAGTTCTCAAATCAATTGTCTGTTGATCCTCCACACAGTGTTGACATTGAAGTAATTCTTCACTAGCCAACCTGCATCAGTTTACAGTGGGTTGGCTAGTTATTGGGTGTGGCTTTTAGCTGAACCCCTCATACAGAGTTACTTAATAAGACCATAGGGTAGGAGGTTGTGAAATACAGATTCTAAGAGAGCTCGGGAGAAGAAAGAGATGCTGGGACTCTCTCTTATTTTTTCCAGAGAAAAGATAGTATGATATGTTGTAGAAGCCCAGCTGTGGCCTGTGAGTTTGGGGGAGGGGATATAGACTGGAGGGGGAGGAGATACTTAAAGGAGTGTGGGAATGAGGGAGCCGCTTTCTTGTTTGCTGGGAAGGAAGCCAAGTTGGAAGTGAGCCTGGATGTAAAGGGGCTGGCAAGCGAATGTTGTATGGGCCAAGCTGCATACCATCCCCCTCCTGAGATGTATCATATGTAAGCTAGGATTTATATTTGTATATTACATATAGTACACATTTGATACTTCCTTCTGTGTATGTTAAAAGCAAAAGTGAGGTGCTCACAGAGGAGACTGCCTCATGACAAAATAGCAAAGATGAGTAAATTACAGTTTGAGGTCCAGGTAGATGCTGTTAGGATTTGCAAATATGGGCTCTGTCTAAGTTTGTAATACAAGGAATAAGCTCTGGCCCTATAAAAAGACACACAGCTTCTAGTGTTGGACTCAATTGATTGCTCTCATGAGGATTTTCTCAAGGCTTGTCCACAGAATTGTTAAGGAGGACAGATCAAATTATTTTCTACCTTTATGGAACAGTTACTTTGGATATAGTTGAAGAGAATGAATATTCAAAGAACTCTCTTGAAGCCATCCTCATGGCTAACATAGGGCTGTGCATATAGCAAGGGCTTAGTATCTGTTGATCCTTTCCCCTTCTTCCTGGCGCATGTTCATTCCAGATTAATAGTGCTATCTCTAGTCCCTGGATATGCATGATAGAAGGTATATTTGTGTGTGTATGTGTATGTATGAGTTTGTGTGTTCATGTATCTGTGTTTATGCATGTGTATAAATTAAAATGCCAAACAAAGAGGATGTGGATGATTTCTTGAGAACCTATCCAACCTCTTTTTCTGATTCTGTAATGACAAATAGTGATAATCCTTGCCCTAGCAATCATAGTGAACATTATCTTGGCTTGAGGTCATGTGTCCAGGAGCAGAATTTTCTTTTCTTGTTCTTCTTCTTCTTCTTCTTCTTCTTTTTTTTTTTTTGCAGTACTGGGACTTGAACTCAGGGCCTACATATTGAGCCACTCCACTAGCCCTTTTTTCTATGATGGGTTTTCTCAAGATAGGGTCTCGTGAACCATTTGCTGAGGCTAGCTTTGAACCATGATCCTCCTGATCTCTGCCTCCTAAGTAGCTAGGATTATAAGCATAAGCCACCAGCACCTGGCCAGATTTTTCTTCATGGTATTTAGAATGATGGGAAGAGCATGGGCCTTGATGTAAGGACATGGATTTATTTCCCATTTTGGGCCTTTCTCAATTGAGTGACCTTGAGCTACTTGTTTAACTTCCTTGGACCTAGATTTCATTGTTTAAAGAACAGGGATACAAAACTGAGTTTGAGCATTTGTAGGGATTGATGTGATGGATTAAAGAACTAGTCACACAACTGCTCTCAAATTGGAGCAACGTTTACCCCATCCCTTAAGTGTGTCTCAGGGATCGTGAGTGGGACTGCCAGGTCACACAGCTGCTCTTTCTATTACCCTCTCTTACTGTAACCTTAGAAAAACAGACACTCTAAGGCTTTGCTTGGATAACAGTAAAATCCTAGATGATTTTGTGCCTGACAATCAGGAATGCACATTTAAACCCAATGTCTCTGTGCAGCAGGCTTTCCACCTCTGTGTTGCCTGACTCAGCTGAACTCTGTCCTATCTTCTCTGGGTCCCAAACTCCCAACATAGTTGTCTTTATCTGTCGCCATCATCACTATGCACCCAACAGATCTTTATTAAGCAGTGTTCTCTGGTTGGAAGCAACTATGCAGAAAGATACTTTATTGGATTCTGAATCCCCAAAGGCTGGGAGCAGACTAAGCACGCAGAGGAGCATGGGGCACATAGAGGAAGTAAGAAGAAATACTTGCCCAACATGGGATGGCAAAGTGTTTGCATTTAGGGTTGTTTTTAGACTATTGTTTCTGAAAATCTGGGATGGGATGGATTACCCACCAGACAGACATGATTTTACACAGCATTGATTCACAAGTGAAAATGTTGTTCCTTGTCAATTTGCTCTCATACCTTATGATCATGTACAGGAGAAAAAAATCATTGAGGTAATAATATGTCTTTAGCACCTTTCTAACACTCATCCCTTTTGTAAACAAAAGGAGAAGGCATCAGACCTAGAGCTTGTGGATATTCTCTAATATCTTGCTGGGATTTAATGAACCTTTTTTGTTTATATTTATGTCTATTAATTTTAATAGACTATTCTTTAAAGCAGCTCTGTGTGCACAGGAAAATTGAACAACAAGTACAGAGAGTTCCCATGTACTTCCTGTCCTCACACCATCAACATCTTCCATCAGAGTGGTACATTTGTTGTAATTGATTTTTTTTGCACTTTGATCATACTTTATTAATATATCTGACTTTTTATTTTAGTTTTAAAATTTTTTTATTATCATTCTGGGGGTACATTGTGATATTTACAAAAGTACTTGTAATATATTTTAGTTAAATTCACCTCCCCTATATTCTCCTTTATCTTCCCTCCCCCCATTCTTAGAAGAGTTTCAACAGGTCTCATTTTTCCATTTTCATACATGAGTACATATTTCCTCCATATTCACCCTATTTTTATAATTAACCAACATTGACACATCATTATTTCCCAGAGTCTAGTTTATATTAGGGTTCACTCTTAGATTTATATGTTCTAAGGACTTCAGCAAATGTATACTTTCATCCATGATTATGTTATCATACAGAATGGTCTCACTGCCCTAAAAATCCTCTGTGCTCCACTTCTTATTCACCTACTGCTTCCACCTCTGAACTTGTGACCAGATAGTTTGGCCTTTTCTAGAATGTCATATGGTTGGAGTTCAGATTGACTTTTTCACTTAGTAATATCCATTTAAGTTTCTTCCATGTCTTTGTGTGTGTGTGTGTTCCCATGTCAAATGGAAGTCCATAGCTTTTTGTTTTTGTTTTTGGTAAGTAACAACAGTTTTCATTTTATGGTAGTTAAAAATAAGTCTTGTTTAGAATACATTTATCAAAATAAAATTGTGAGGCATTTAGAAGAATGTTGTTTAAAGAAAATAATAGTATAGGTGGGATATATCAAAAAATGCAAATGACTAAATTTAGAGTAATATTGACGAGAGCTGCACACCTTTAAGTAGTTCTGAAACATTTGTGGACACCAAAAGTACTTTAGGGATAAAATACAGAGTTCAGGCCATGGTCCTAAAGTAGTATCCTGGAATTTATATTTTCAACCACTTGTTTTGGCAATTCCAAGGTAGGTGATTGTTCTAGAAATACTGTGTATTAAGAGGCACACAAATGAGAAGAAATGTGTCCACCAGACCTGAGATTCTCAGACAGACTAGAAACAAGAGTACGGACACTGGAGGACGGGGAATGGAGTTAGTTGGAAGGGTACAGGACCATGTGCCCAGGAAGGAAGTGATATGTGTCACTTAGGGCAGAGGCAAGAAAAGATGCCTCTTTTCTCTTTCTCTTCCTCACTGATCTGAAAGCAGCAATTTCCAGCTGGGGTAGCCAGCTGGTTAGACATGTCAAAGATGATAAGTTTGATTATGTTAACACACTGAGATTTGGGGGTTCTTCTGAATCCAGTTAATGTTAATTTTCCTGACTAATACAACAATTCTCACACCCAAGTTAGGTTCAGAGATCATTTGAGTAAAATCAAATCAGGGGCTTTCCTGGAGAAGTCCAGAGTAGAGCAAGAGATGGTAAACATCCCTCACAACTTGCTAAGTTCCAACTGCAAAGTGCTTAGCTCAGAATGACACATCTCTTTTGCCTAGATTTTGTAGGCAAAATCTAGGAATATGGTTCTACCTAACAGCAACAAGGACAGGAAGTGCAGTCTCTCTGAGGGCCTGGAAAGAGAGGATGTCCAGAAATGAGTGTCCAGAAATAAGAAGTTTCTCCCCCAACAGTGATAGTTCCATCCTCTTAGGGTAGTTGTGAGAGTTGAATGACACAACCCATAGCAAGCGTTGAAAGCACTGCCCTCAGTACACCCTCAATAAATATTGTAGCCATTGTCATTATTTCCTCATTTGTAAGAGGAAATTTAAGAAGTACTTAAGCCCCTTCTAGCTCTGCTATATTTGTGCTCTTATCAAGGGGAAAAGCAGTACATAGGGCTGATAGACTCCTTACAAGAATGGCCTTAGGACTGAGCACTGAAGACAAAATTGGGGGAACTGGACATGGTGGCACATGCCTGTTATCCCAGTACTTGGGAGTTTGAGGCAGGAGGATTCTTAGTTAAAGGCCAGCCTAGGCCACATTAGCAGGACCTTGTCCAAACAAACAAACAAACAAAGAAACCTAAAATTTGGAAAACAGGAAATGAAATCTGTTCCAGGTATAGGAACAATGGAAATAATCAATGATGCTTTCGGAGCAAATTAGCATGTTGGATAAGAACATGGGAATTTCACACTCGATCTTAGTCATATACTCAAGAAGCTAGACCACGGGACTTTCAGAATCACCTTTCCAAATCTCAGTGTTACTGTATATGTGTGTGTGTGTGAGTGTGTGTATGTGTGTGATGTTGGATGAGTCACTTACAGACTTAGAATCTTAATTTCCTCCACTGCAGAATGAGAATCATAATCTTAGATGTTACTGTGTGGCAAAAATAACACAATGCATGCAAAAGTCTTAGCATAGTGTGGAATTCAAGTGTCCAATAAAATCACACACAATAAACATTCACTAGATGTTATCTGACCTTACCACTCTAGTACCTTCTTCA
The DNA here is from genome assembly GCF_047511655.1 of Castor canadensis. Classification (NCBI taxonomy): domain Eukaryota; kingdom Metazoa; phylum Chordata; class Mammalia; order Rodentia; family Castoridae; genus Castor; species Castor canadensis. Next base: position 164,612,320 of record NC_133389.1, on the reverse strand, counting down.
AACTTTCTTTGAGAATTTCTGCCTTGGTCTGTGTATCACTTTGGGCTGCTGACTGCAGGAAGAGCTGCCTACATATAAAGGGGTAGATGAAACCAAATATACCCAAGCATTATCTGTCAAGTAAATAAAAATTATCTCATATTTATGCAAACTATTTTAAAATAATTTAGAAGCTGTTAGAACAATAAAAGCCATTGCGATGAACAAAATCAAAAGCATCCTTCCATGTAGTGTAACCTCTTGTCAATAAATCTATTCTCAATCCATAGATATTCAAAGTATGGCTACAGTCATTTGTGGGTTTGTGAATTTTTTTTCTCAGCATAATATCAGTTTCTTTTTTTAAAAAAAAACCATCATTACAGTTTATTATAAAAGATGCAAAAGAGCAGCCAGGTGAAGTAATACATAGGGTGACGTGCAACTTTTTGTTAATTAATAGAGATCTAAGTTAAAAGGCTTTCTACAGAATATAGATGACTAGTACTTTCCAAAAGTGTCAAGGTCATGAAAGATGAAGAATGAAGTAGGTGGTGTCTCAGACTGGAGATGTCTCATATAACAAATAAATAGTGTGTTATCTGGACTGGGTTCTGGACCAGATAAAGGATTACAGGAACAGCTAGTGAAATTGGAACAAGGTGTGTAGATTAAGTAATAGTCTTATATCAAGGTTAAATTCCTGGTTTTGATTATTATATTATGGTTATATAAGATGTTAACTTTAGGGGAAGTTGGGTGAATGGTACATGGGAACTCTGTGCTATTTTTACATGTTTTAAAAAATAAGTTTAAAATTACTTAAAAATTAAAAGTTAAAAAATCAAATTATTTAAATGGGTGAAATTTCTCAGATTTGAAAAAAATGTGAATTATTAGTATAGACAAAAGGGTATGAATTTGGTGACTCTAGCATTTATTAGTGCTATGGCTTTGGGAAAATCAATTAATTTCTCTGAACTTCTGTGTCCTCTATCTGTAACATAGCACTATAAAAACAAATACTTTATGGAATTGTTTTGAGAATTTAAGCAGAAAACACCTAGCACAGTGCATGAAGGGGGCTTGGGAGAAGTGCTAGCATTCCTTCTGGTTTCTATGTTCCCCTCTGTCCAAAGCAGATAATAAACATGCTTCACTCACTTCCCTGATGTAAGTGCTTTGAGACTGATAGGGTGACACCAGAGCAAGGCAAACTGTTGCATGGGCAGCAAAGTTCCCCCCATGGGCTTTAAACATGTAAACAGTTAATAATCATCAGTGTAAACAGCACTGGCTGCCATGCATGTTCTTTAACACTTTTTAAACTGATACCCTAAAAGGAGTACTTTGCTACTTGGGTGAGTGTGGGGTATATATTTTGACTCATCTTAGGGCTCTCCCTTCAGGAACCACAGATTTGAGCCTCCTGGACCAATGTGCTACTAGAAAGAAAAGCTTTCCAGTCCTGGGCTTTCTGTTCTCCAGTGTGTTTAGAAAACAACTGCCCAACCAGGCAGCCGGCAGCCACCGGTGAACAAGAGCAGGGAGCATGGGTATGCAGAATTGTCATTCCTATTGTGTGTATGTACTTCTGGGTGGGAGTGAAGGAAAGCTGGGTGTGTGTGTGTGGGGGGGTGGATACAGTATTTAATACAGGAGGAAAAAGGCACTCAAGAGGGTTGGTCTTTCTGGGGCTCATGCCTTTGTTGCATCTTTGTTCCAAAGATAGCCCAGAGGCTCTGGTTTTTGCAAAGTCAATGCTGACATTGCACACAATACTCTTGGTTCTTGTTTTGAAGGAGTATAGAGTATGATTTCAAAGAGATTTCACCCTCCCCCTCCAAAACTCCACTTAGTGGGAAGTAACTCTAGAGAGAAGTTACTCATGATTTCAATTAATTTTCATCCTTCTTATGAATGCAATTCAAGTCAAAAAGTACTTGTCTGACATGATGCCTGGAATTTGCTTTGAAATAATCAGTGACTACAGATGAAACACGACTGGTCGGGTGTACAGTTGCTGAAGCTTAATGATAAGTACATGAAATTTATTCTATACTATCTCACTACTTTTACATGTATTTGAATTTTTTCAAAATAAAAAGTTTGGTTAATAAGGTCACAAAAACAATTATTAAGCAGGTTTTACAAAAAGGCAAGTGGAGCGAGCTGAGGCTAGATAAGATGGCTTTGGGCCTAATTATGCTGAGGTCCAGGGTCAAAGACAAGACCTGAGTAAGTGCACTGGTATTTCATCAGTTTTGCTCCATGAGGGGAATATATTTGCTGACCACTTAAGGGATCTTTCACCCTCAAGGGTCATGATTTAAAGATCCTGTTATCCATTTCCTTTCTGGCCACTGGGTCTGGTGGCAGTGAAAGAACCAGTATGAACATCCACTCCCCAAACACTGGTGTGAACACAACTGGGTGCCAGGCTCTGAGAATGCAGAGATCAAATGGGAGCTCAGAGTCTAGAGCAAGAGACTGGTGTGCTAAGACACAATCACAGGACAGCACAATGAATGCCTGAGACAAGGGTTACATGCATTGTGCTCTGCAGAGGAGGGGTGACTTGTACTGTCTGGAAGAGCTGGCAAGGATCGTAGAAAAGCTAACCACTGGGTGATTGAGTAGCGATGAATAGGTGAAAGACAGTAACAGGAGTTCTGCAAGTGGAAATGTGTACCAAAATATGGCAACGAGAAATCAACCATGACTCGCCTTATCAGAAACTTACTCCTTCCACTTGACCTAATACTCTGTCCCTCTCATGCCTTTCAGATCGCCCTGCTATGCTTTAAAACCCAGTATGGTTTCCCCCAGAGAGCTGTTGATTAGAATGGGCAAGGAAAGTTGTGTTCGCTTCTTTTTAGTGACTAGTTCTCTCAATGCCAGCTTTTCTAGGCTTGTTCCTAATGACCTTTCTGTAATACAAACCTTGTTGTTTGGCTGTGTTTGGGGGGGCCCCCTGACTGGGAATAGTAACTCCACAAAAACCCTCTTGGTTGATTGGACTTTTTATTTGGAAGTTTCCAAAAAGTCTGGGGAACCCTTGTGAATACAGAAGCTTCCTTATTCTCTAAAATATGAAGAACCACCAATTAATATTTTTGTGATTGAGAAAGAAAAGAAATTATTTTCCTGATCTTTAAAAGTGAAAAGCCAGGATCCAGAAAGGTGAGGTGACATGCTCATGATGGAAGACAAATCACAAATCTGGGATCTTTTATTGTGAGACTTGGAAATACCAGTGAATACATCTGCACCTGCAAGAGTGCTTCCTTTTTTCCCCCATTTTCAGCTTCAGAACTATTCACCCATTCACTTCCTAACACGTTAATATATTCCCATGAAGCATAGAATATACTGATGGGAAGAGATTAGGGAGGGAGAATAGGCAGAACTAGGGTGAGTATATGGTTCACTTTATTTTCTAATGAATTTGGGGCTAACCCTATATCTTTCAGTTCAACTTTTATCACTGAAAATCTTTACAAAAGGTGAGTCCATTTCACAGTGCATTTGGACACTGTCCAAAATTTCTTTCATGTTGAACAATTGTTTAAAGTTAGGCTCTATGGTTGTAGAAGGCCTAGGAAATGAAGTTCTAGTTTTGCAGACCACATGATATCTTGTAGAAGCTGGTGGGTAGATTTTACTTAACCTGTGATATCAACCTGTTTTGTCTTTCTCCCTCATGAGTAGAGTAGGATTCCTAGTTCATTCATAGCACATATTTAGTAAGCAGCAGCTCTGTGTTATGCAGAGGATTCTGGAGACTACCATGAATCAGAACACAGCTCCTGACCTCTTGGAGCTTTGCCAATCACGTGGCTGCAGGTGTGCAATTAAGATACAGGATAGTCAGGACTAAGGATTGTGCAAAGTGCTACGGGCATGCCTGCATCTCACCCGAAGGGGTGTCTGTAGTAGACTTGAAGTTGGTCAAGATAAGAAAATGGAAGGCATTCCAGGCATGGGGGAGCTTTTCCAAAAGCACAGAGGGAAGAAGGGAACACCACTCCTAGGAGGAATGGAAAGGCCCAGATACTTCAACATACAAGCACTTGCTCATTCCTTCTTTCTATACACACTGACCTGTGGAGCTGAAGTTGTGTCTGCTTCCTCAGAATATCAGCTGTAGCAGCTGTGAGGTTTTTTTTTTCCCACTGGGGGTTTCCTCTGTAGAAAGGGGACACAGGAGTTCCTCCATGTGGGGTAATCACTGTGGTAACAACCATCTCTGGTTGCTGGAGAGCATAACAGGTTGACAAAGGGGAGTCCAGAAGCCCAAGAATTTTAAATGTATGAAGTCCTTCCCATGCTTTTGGTACACAGTGTCACATTCAAGACACAGGCACACTTTTATTTTGGGTCTCTTATCTAGGGGTCACTTTCTGGACAGAGAGCCTAAAGAGAATGTCAGGCTTGTGGCACCTGCACTGTAGTTTTTCCATACCTTTGGCTTATTCTGTATCTCCCTGCCCCCAGGGCTTGCTCATACCTGTGTAGATCTGGCAGACATAGAACTGTGTTTGGTTTTACTGTGTTTGCAAGCCTGTGGCCTTTCTACTATTTCATTAAACTCAGCATTTTTTTTCAAGTACCTATGATGTGTCAAGCGTGGCACTAGCCCTAGGAATGCAGGTAAATAAATATGGCTCCTTCTCTCAGTGACCTTTATGTCTAACAAGAGAAACAAGTATGTGAGCAATAACTGTCAGGAAGATCATGATGGAGAGAAGTCCTAGTTGCAGAATGGGTGGAAAGGAGGGAGGGGCTCACTCTGCTTGAGTGAGTTACAGGCAGGCGGCTTCACAGACAGTGAACCCAAACCTCCAGTCCAGTGGCAAGAAAATGGACAAGAGCTTGCCAGAGATAGGTGGGGAAGAGGCATGAAGTGGTGTGGCATGGTGAGATGGCACAGTGAAGGTCTGTGGCACGGTAGGTGCTGTGGGATGGTGGCTGATATGTGAGGTGTGGCACAGTGAGGTGCTGTGGCACAGTGGGCTGACATGTGAGGTGGTGTGGCACAGTGAGATGTGGCATGGTGAGGTGTGGCATGGTGAGGTGTGGCATGGTGTGACACTATTTCACAGCGTGTGGTTTGGAATTGTATGGTGATATGCCACAGTGTTGGTGGTGCTGCATATGAAAGGAGTACATGTGAGGAGTGTCAGGAAGTAGTTGGGTGAGGACCAGAGGCCCTTGGGCATGTCTGGTTTTTTTGTTTCCCCCAAGCTGTCTCTTGCAGTGAAGAGGCCAAGGAAAATATCTGTCCTATCCTCTGCTCCAGTGACCCTATATCATAAGGGGTTCTGAGTTCTCATACTTTTTTTTTTTTGTCAAGGAAAGAAAGTTCAGTGCCCTCTGCATAGTGACAATCAGGAACTACTGAGGTTTGGACCTGACCTCTTGGTTCAGGTTCCAGCCACATCACCCCTACTTCCCACCAGATACTCTGCGTAATTCCTACTGCCTGCAGTTCCCCAAATACACTCAGTGGCTCTGTCCTTTCATTTCTATTCAAAGACTTCCTTTCCCCTGGAACCCTCTTTCTGCTCTTCCTGTATCAGCCCAAACCCAAACTCCTGTAAGTTCTACCTCACACATCACCTCATCCATGAGGCTTCCTTCCTGCACTGTGTCTCCACCTCCGCTGGAGCACCTCTTGCTGCAGGCTGCCCACCCTGCCATCACTATGGACCCCATTTCCTCTTCCTTACACAACATAGGCCCCAGGGAGCATGTTCCATGCATCTAGTTCATCTTCACACTGCTTGCTGTGCTCGGGACTGTAGGGACTCAAAAGGCAATGCAATTAATACAATCGTGCCAAATAAGTATTTGAATACTTTCACAGATCCACTCAAGAAAAGCATTTTTCCCTTAATCAGCACTTTCCCTTTTCTGCTGAGGTGGGGGAGGGAAAGCCATGAAGCTCATTCATTTCTCACCCTCTCTGTAGCTGGCACATCGCGCGCCACATCATCCCTTCAGCACATCAAGCAGTCCACTGATGCCCACACTGGGAGTCTGTCAGGTAGCAACACCACAAGTCCCTGCCCTCAAGGAGCTTTTCCTTCTCGCTCTCAGAAGCAGGCACCTGAGAACAACAGACAGGCCTGAGGAGCATTCAGTAAAATAGCTGAATATCTTCCAGGATATTCAAATCCTAAAGAAAATCCTGAGGGATTCTTACAGACTGTTTGTGACCAGAAATAAATAATAGTGAAATGTAAGGTGGGATCTTGCAAACCAAAACCAATAAAACAGGATGTCAGTGGAACACTAGTGAAGCTTGAATTGGGTCAGTAGTTTGTACTACAATTTCCTGGGTCTGATCATTGCGTTCACAATATGTATGATGTTTATATTGGGAGAGACTTAATGAAGAGTATGTGGAAAGGATACTGTTATTTCCCAAAAATCTAGAAATAGTTAAAAACAACAATAGCCAGGCACCTGTGGCTCATGCCTGTAATCCTAGCTACTCAGAAGGCAGAGAACCGGCGGTTCAAAGCCAGTTTGGGTAAATAGTTCGTGAAACCCTATCTCAAAAAAAAAAAAAAACTTCACAAAAAAGGGCTGGTGTTGTGGCTTAAGGTGTGGGCCCTGATTTCAAATCCCAGTACTGCAAAACAACAAATGATACCCGATCATAGTCCTAACCCTTCTCTTTCTTTACCTTAACTCTTTCTCCATCAGGGACATTTTTCAATCAACATGTTCTTCTGTGGCTTTTACTTCCCAAATATCTCTTTAACCCATCCATGTCTCTATAGCAAAACTGATACCATTTTAATCCAAACTGCCCTCATCTCCTTTCTGGATCGCTAAACCTCCATGTGTCTCCCTGCTGTCGCCTTTATTTTCTTCACTCTGCAGAACTGTACAGTGGTTCATCATTCTTGGTTTAATATTCCTCTGTGGATTTTCTTCTCTAAGGACCACCCTTAAGATCCCTGACTTGTTTTACAAAGTAATTCGTTAGCCAGCTTCCACCTACTTCTCCAGACCCATTTATGGCCTACCCTCACTTCCCATCTTCCACTGTATTTCCCCTAGAGATAGTGAATTTCTTTCAGTATCAAAGAAGCCATTCTCTCTGTGCCCCATCCTGTAAATCCTCATTCCCTGGGCTGTGAAGCTGTCTGTCCCCACACATGCCCTCTGCCTCTTGCCTGGTTAACTTCTCTCTCCTTCAGAAGTTTTCCCCCATACCCATGGGTTGGGATATCCCTCTGTACACTTCTAGAAATAGCCACACTGTTTCTTCTCACCCACTCATGGCATGCCGTTACTTCTAGTCCCCTCTAGACTATAATCCTCATGAAGGCAGGTGTGTGGCTTCCTTAGAACTGTTGTTTTCCAGCTGGCATGCTAAGGACGCTCAATGAATTTTTTTGTTGAGTGAATGAACCAACATGTTTAAATGTTAACAACACAGAACACCAAAGCGCCTAGCTCTGTGTTCACAAGAGGGTGAGAGGTACCGAGGAAGCAGAAAATCTTACCTTTAGCAGTGTGTGTGTGTGTGTGTGTGTGTGTGTGTGTGTGTGAATATATGGAGGTATAAAACTAGTTGAAAATGTTATGTAACATAGTGACCAACCATTCTAATTGCCCAGGACTGACGAATATCCCAAGATGTGGGATTTGCAATGTTAAAACTGGGACAGTCATAGACAAACTGAGACTGTTGGTCACCCTGTAAGAATGCTCCAGCTAATTGGTAGACTTTTAAACCAAGAGCATATACTAAGTTGCTGTCTGCTTGCTTATAGTTAGGAAGCACTTGATGATTGGCCAGTTGGTATCTGTTTGGAGATACCACCCTTCAACTCTTTGCAGGCTGCTTACAGATAAGGAGATGTGATTTCTGAGACCTTCCTATTTGATCTTACTCTGGGTGGATAAGAGAGCTTGAGCAGTTAGCTCTCCAGCACAGTTTTCCAGACTTTAGTATGTGTGTGCGTACCGCCTGGAATTCTTGCTAAACTGCAGGTTCTGATCTGCAGGTATAGGGGAGAGCCTGAGATACAGCATTTCTCTAGGTACCCAGGCCAATATTGATACTTCTGGTCCACAGGAAACTCTTTGAGTAGAAAAGTGGTCAGCTTTGTATCCTTAGATATTAGATTAATCTGGTGAAATTTTACTGATGCCCAGCCACAAAACCAGATCAATTAAGTCAATCTCTGGAAGAGAACCAGGCATCAGTATTTTTAACTTTCCTCAGGCATTTCCAATGTGCAGACAGGGTTTCAAATCCCACAAAGGGGAAGTGGAGAAAAATACCACTTGATGATAAAGGCTGATTGATTGGTCCAGATGGGCTAGCCTGTGCTGTCAAGAGATGCATTGGAAGTGAAATCAGAAATATAAAAGAAGGAGCTTATTTTAGAAAGCCTAGAGGCAGGATTCTTAAAAAAAAAAAAGAGAGAGAGATAGAGAGAGAGAGAGAGAGAGACGAGAATGAGGGGGAAAGAGAGAGAGAAGGAAGGAAGGAAGGAGGGAGGGAAGGGAGAAAGAAAAAAGAAAAAGAAAGAAAGAAAGGTAGATTTGTATTCTTTAGCTATTTACCCAGGATTCAACATTTCCTGAGTCCTGAGGGTGATGGAGCCCCAGGTGCAATCTTGAGAAGACGGGGCCCATCCTTTGACAGAGGCCAATGGGAGAGAGTGGAGACTTTCTGAAACCAGAGAACTGCAGGCTTCACAGACCAAGGCATTAGCTCTGGTCCTCTGACTATTATTTCCTGGCTTGTTGTTGCTTTCTAGAAGCTGTTGCAAAACTTCAGGCTCACTGGAAGTTGCCAAGCAGATGACCTTACCTCCTATTTACTGAGAAAATTGGGGCCAATCATTCACATTCCATCATTTCCCTCTTCTGCTTCTGGTCACTCTCTCTTCAGCTCTGCAATTGCGTATCTTTGCCTACCCAGTCTCCTTTCATATTGGAAAAGAAACAGCACTGTGCCTGCTTCCCAAGGTGACCCCGTATTGGTGCTCTTTGTCCCAGTTCACCCCAGCATCTTCCATCTCCATGTGGACTTGTCTTCATCTATTACTCCCTAGAGCCAAATTCATCCTTCTTGAAACATCTTCAATTTCCTTCTCTTCGTGGGCTCCACCTCTTCTGCACCCAGGCATGTGTGGGTCTGTAATACTCCTCTCTTCTTCATCTCCTCATGACTATTCCTGTTTTTCAGTTTAGTTTCCACCTTCCACCACTGACTGAAATGATCTTTGGAAAGTACCTGATGACCTAATTGTAAAAATAAGTGGCCTTTTAGAGGCCGTACCCTCCTTGCTTCCTCTGCACATTAGCTGCTTCTGATTCCCCCCCTCTTGACAACATGCTTTCCTCTCTTTCTTAACGTCTGTATGCAGTAGCTAAGAGGAATGGCTTCTGGTGATATCTTGTGCAAACTTCGAGTCATTTTTTTCACTTGTGGGTGACAAAATCAATTGCATGATTGAACTGCAACCAGCATTTTCCTTCTCCATCCCTTCTACCATGAAATCAAAATGCATCACATATAAGAAGGGGAAGTACAGTCATGCATATAATGACATTTCAGTCAATGCTGGAGAGTACCTTTTACAGTGGTGGTCCCATAAGGTACTACCACCTAGAGATGTCATGACCATCTTGCTTTGTGCAGACACACACTATGATGTTCATACACTATTGAAATTGCCTAATGAAGCATTTCTCAGGATGTATGTTCATAGTTAAGTGATGCATGACCATGTTGTAAAATACACACTTCAGCTGTGCAGTAGTTAAAAAGTTGGGAAGTTCCTATTCTAGTTTGCCTTTGTATACTGCCAAGCTGGGAAGTCAAAACAAACTTCCCAGACCTCCAAACCAACGCTACATTTCTAAAATCCAAGTAAGGCTGACTCTTGAAAACTGAGTTCTCTCCCAAGTTCCCTGTGTTGGTAATGCTTCACCAAGGTGCTCATCCCCTGGATGCTCTGTGATTTGCCTCTCAACATGTACCCCCCCCCCCATCCATACTGAATCAGTCACAAGGCTCCACTCTGAAGCTGCAGCATTCCTTCTCTAGGGCATTTCTCCCCTTCCCACTGCAGACATTAGGAATCAGACCCAAATAGTCCTTCTAGCTGCTCTTTCGGCTCCCAGTCTTTCAGTGTCCTTCAGCTAGACTCTGGAATTGTTGCTTGCTACCTGCTGTATGAGCTCATGAATGTTGTGGGACATTCTGAACTGCAATACCCTTATTTGAAAAGTAGAAATACTTAATACTTTTCTCACAAGGCTGTTCTCAGAATTAAGAGATTTGCAGAGATATGGAAAGTGTATAGCTAGATAAAGGACCCATAAAGAGGCTGGTACAAGTTAGGAATGTGGGTATCAACTATCAACTTCCAGCCTCACAATTCACCAGACACTGCTATGGGCTGAATGTGTCCCCTCCCCCAAATTTATATGTGGAACTCTACCTCCAGTGTGATGGTATTCAGAAGCAGGGTCCTTGAGAGGTAACTGAGTTTAGATGAGGTCAAACTAGGGAGCTGCTGTGATGGGAATTGCATATTTATAAGAGAAAGAGACTAAGACTCCCCTCTCAGCCATGAGAGGACACAGCAAGAAGGCAGCCTCCTGCAAATCAGGCAGAAAGACTTATCCAGGTCCTGACCATGTTCATACAGAGTTCCCAGCCTCCAGACCTGTGAGAAATAAATGCCTATTGTTTAAGCCACCCAGTCAATGGTATTTTGTTATTGCAGCCCAAACTAAGACAGATACTCTTGCCAAACTTTCTATGGCTCTCTACTGCCTACTGAATAAAATGTCTCAATGCTGGTCCTAGTCCCTTAAGGGTCCTTCAGCCTGGCCATAGCCTAACATTTAAGCCTTCGTTTTTCACTAGCCCCTGTCCTTTTGGACAGTGGGACAGTGTTCTGTTTCTCAAACTGACATACAAGTTCCTGTCTCCATGCTTTTTCTCAGACAGTTCTTTCCACTGCCTTGTCCTCTCAGCCCCACCTCTCTGCTATCCTTGTCACTACTGCACAGTCTTACAGGAAGTGATCACAAGGGCCTCCCTCCAGCTGGTGGCCCCAGCAGGGACCTGGGGAATGGAAAACAGATGCAGTAGGTGTCTATGAAGGGAGATGAACAGCTGATGTGGCAATTAGCTTCCTGGGTCCAGGGCAGAGTAGGTGGCATGTGGACCTTTCTGCAGGCATGTGGAAGGTAAGACTTCAGCCCATCCCTAACTCTTTTGGAGAGCCCCTGACTCCTCCACCATGACCAATGTTTGCTCATTCTCCTGACTGGAATAAGCTCCAGAACTTGCTTTATTCCCCTTTCTATCTGTAGAGTTATACCCTTTCCCCTGACACTTCCATAGCCATCCTAAGCTAATTACAGCCATCCCCAGTAGCCTCTGGGTCCCTCTGCAGGTCTGCCCTTGCCCCAGTCAATCCATTCACAGGAGAGGTGCCAATTGGAGCACAGAAGCACTTTTTTGCACAGAGAGGGTCCTTTCTCCTCTTTGAAAATAGCAATGTTTTTATTGGCTGTTCTTCCTTGTACAGATGGGTGGCTTGTATGTTCCTGTCACCCATAGATGAATCTTTGGTTGCAGTACTGGGGCTTAAACTCAAGGCCTCATGCTTGCTAGGTAGGTGCTCAACCATTTGAGTCACTCTTCCAGCCCTTTTTTGTGTTGATTATTTTCAAGATAGGGTCTTGCAAACTATTTGCCTGGGCAAGCTTTGTACCACGATCCTCCTGATCTCACAGGTGTGAACCACCAATGTCCAGCTCTCATCTCATCTTTCTAGTAGAGGAAATAACATGAACCTGGGTGTGATTGCTAGGATCAACTACAATTATAGCCTGTAAGGTTGAGTACAGTTCCTAGTATTTGAAGGCCCAAGGGCTTATGCTGAGGTTCTCAGGGGTGAGTGGACAAAGATATGTTTTGTTTGGCCTAGACTGGGTATATAAACTTTTTTTTTTTAAATTGAGAGTTCTTACTCTCAATCTCTCTCCCCCGATCTGATTCCTTTTAAAAACTTAGAAGATAGGGACACAGTTGGCCTCTTCCTCCCATGAGACAGCTGTGGGCTACTAGTGAGAAATGGTGGCCCTAACTCTTGACAGTTTGCTATAGTTGGCCCCAGCTCCTCTCTGTGATCTTTTGTGTATATGACTGGTATTTAATATTGCTGATATTTCTGTTCTTCTCTGCTGGTTGGTGAGCAAGTGCTGTTTGGGGTTACACAGTCCTGCTAGTCCAGTTCATTCCTTATGATACCTTCAATCTGACCTCACCAGAACCCAGCAACTAAAGGGTTAATGCCAGACACAGAAGGTGGCCTCTGGGACCATTCTCAGGGCTCACAGCAGCTGATTGGTTGGTGTCTATGCAGGGGGTGGGTAGGTGGTGTGGGGGATTTGGGGTGTGTGAGGGGGTAGTCCAGTTGTTAAGTACTTTGTATGAACACCCTACCTGGTATACTGAAGTTGTTCACTTTTCATGGCTGGGTCCCCAGCCCTGAAAAAAGGGCCAGGCACAGCGTCAACTTTTCCTTGCCTCCCCTCAGCTTTGACACTAACAGCACTCCACTGGGTCCTGCCCTTCAGGGCTTCCTGCTCTCCAGGCCCAACCCACACCCAGCCATAGGGTGAGGTGAGTGCCTCAGCCCAAGCCCCTCAGCAGCAAGTAGGGCTCTTTCAGAAGCCTGAGACCAGTACAGATGGTGCCTTCTGCCTGTGGGCAGCCAGAATAGAGTCATTCACGAGAGACGGGAGAGACTGTGGGTGTGATCAAAATCATGTTATTTCTCAGACAATGGAAACAAACAGAAGAGCCTTCTCAGTCAGGACTCGAAAGAAAGTGCCAGCAGGGAGCCAGCCACAAAATGGTATAAGTTAATGAAAACGACTCTGCCGGTGCTTCTTGCTTCTTGCTGCCTGCATGCCTCGTCAAAATGGCTCTAGCAACTGTTTTCCTGGGCCCCCCGCACTTGTGGGCTGGGCACTTGGAAAGGTCAAAGGATTGAGGATCAGAGGGGGAAGGAGGCGGAGGAACTTACTGCTGGTATGGAGTAGTCTACAACCTAGACACAAATGCAGGGCCATGGAATGTGAGTCCTGTACTGCCCCTGGCTGGCTAGCTGGCTGATGATGTGACCTTGGGCAAGGTATTTCACCTCTCTGGGCCTCAGTTTTCATATCACTAAGTAGACCCAGCTAATGGAGCATTCAAATCCCTGACAGGCTCTTGTGCTCTTTTTCCCTCTCTTCCTTTCCCTTTTTGTCCAGGAGGCCCTAGGAACATGGCAGATGGTTAGTCTGGGCTACAATGCTGAACAGAGGGATGGCCAAAGAGATGGGGATGCTAAGACCATAGCAGATAGTGTGTGTGGGGTTCCTTACAAAGCAAGGGTGGGGTGGGCAAAATTAGTTGAAATCACAGTCTCCATTGGATTCAGGTGGAGTTCATTATGTCCACACTGAGACTCAGGCCTGGAAGCCTCCTGCCGCTTCCTCCCTCTCCTCCAAAGATCCTTAGGGTGAACCCCGTCAGAGCGAGGACTGTGAGTTTCTGCTTGAACAGAACTGCAACCACATTAGAGTCATTTTGGGGTTTATATTCCCATGCAACCCTAGATTCAATGACAAATATGCAAACAGAACTCAGATGGGAAAGTTTCCTGCCAATCCACCTGGAGGTGCCACATTTTGGCCAGGAGACCTAAGCACTGTTACCAGAGCCCCTGCTGTTTAACAAACCTGGCAGCAGCTTTTGAGGACTCCACCTTCTGGACTTCCTGTTTCCTTTGTTTAAGGAGATGGGAAGGAGAGAGGTAGTTCTGCTCAGAGATGGCTCTACCACCCATGCAGACTCCAAGGGGATCAGCCCAGCAGGGTGTGAGCCAGCTGCTGCTTGATTTAAGGAGTTTTCTAATTGCCCCAGCAGGAGCCCAGAAAGATGGTGGAAATTAAATGTGTAACTTCCCCTAGGCTCCATGGTACCCTATTGCCCTTGCTGAGCCCTGGGTGATAATGCGGTCTCCTGTAGGGCTTCTGTGGGATTCCTGGTGATACTGCCTTATACTTGTGAGACCTCCATAAAAATCAGGAGCCTAAGTCAGTGATGGATGAACGAATAAACAGATGGATGAATGACCAGGAGGGCAGATGAGGATTTGAAAAGGATTGTAAAACTGCCAGACTCCCCATGTTAACGCCACTTTCTCTCTTACGGAAGAAAAACACTTCTTGGCTGAACAGCTAAGAGAGAAAAGCATATTTCACAAGAGGAGGGGAAGGGCTCGTAGAGAGGAAAGAATGAATGAATTTTGTGTTTTGACATATTTACTAAGAAATGTGGAAACTGCTTAGCACCTGCTAATTAGAGTCAGAACAACCTGAATTCCCTGTAATGTGCAAATGCCAAGGAACTGGAGCCTGAAGGATGGGTGGATTTCCCAAAGGGGATTATGGGTTTTTTCCTGATGGAGGATGGAGGACCATGGGAAGAAGGAGGGTGGGAAAGAGCAATTGAGGGTATTGCTGAGAGGGGCAGGATCAGTCAACACTGCAGCATAGATTTCTTGGTACCTTTTGTTCCATCACAGGTCAGACACTTTCTTCCCTCACAGATGCACAGAATGATGGGGCTGCTACAAGGGGTGCTGGGAAGAAGGGATTTATGACCAGGTCTAAATTATAACTCAGGAACTGTAGTGCTAAGGTCATAGGACCAAGGTTCTCCTTGTGTTCTTTCTCTGTGCTTTTACCTAATCTTGCTCCTCTTGAGGATCTCCTCCATCTCCTCTTATCCTCCTATCCATCAGGAGAAGAGCCAAGTGGTTAGGAACAGAGGCTGAACCCCAATCCTTCTAACCCCCCTTGCTTGTTGTGTTGTTTGGGAAATTTTCTGGGCCTTGGAGAGAACAGCACTCACTTCATAGTGGTTGTGAGGATTAAATGAGATGATCCATCTAAAACCCATCAATACTTGGTAAGTGCTCAATGACTTTGGCTACCATAGGGGTCCAAGAGTCATGAGTATCCCAGCTCAGCCAGTGATTGTCTGTGTGACTAGCCTATTAGCTTTGAAGCCAAGAGACCTGACAATCCACACTAAGAACAAGACCGCTGCCTCTCACCAAGCCTTCTCATCTTCTTCAAACTTCATGTCTTTCCTGCTCTTTCCCTTCCCTCCTTTAAAATTCTGTTTATGATTCACTATGTCTAGGAACCCATAACCCATGAATTCCAGCCTTGCTTGGAGACTGTTTTGAACAGTTACATGTTGGATGTTGCCATTCAGGATTTGCATCCAGCAACTATTGTGCCACTGGTGCTCAAGGAGCAAGGAATACCAAGAGGAGAAAGATGCCCCCAGGAGCCCATACTCTAGCAAAAGGGATGCTGGATCACATTTGCACTGTGAGCAGTGAACAAGTTACAAAAGTGTTGGTGGAACTTTAAGTGTAAGCAGGGGATGTGGAAGCAGAGAAGAGATACAACATAGGAAGAAGGTACCATCCCTAGGTTGAAGGGATAAGCAGAGGAAGAGGATTAGAAGGGCCTGGGAATCCAGGTTCCTATTGAAAGTTTGGGCCACCTGGGAGGGGCTGCCAAGGGTTGGCAAGGCTGGAACCAAGGGAACAAACAGCCACCAGAAGCTGCGATCTCCAGATGGGAGGAGGTACTGTGTTTTTCTCTCTAACTCCCATCCTTCTATGTGGGGATGTAGGAAGTGATTTGCAATGAGTGGCACTGAGGAAGTGTAGATTGTAGGAATCAGGGCTCTGTGGTGTAGAGTGGCCTGGGCAAATGACTTACCTTCCTGCTCTAAATTGTGTGAGAAAAAATGAGGCGAGGAAGAGGATTCCTGGCATGACTGTTGGAAGGATTAGAAGAATAGGCACACAAAGTCCATAAGCATAGAGTTTGGTCAGAGTCCATAACTGCAGGATCAATACATTCCTACTTTTCTGATCCAACCCAAATCTTACCTTTTCAGAAAGTATTTGTTCACTGCTGTGATCTTCCACCACTGCTCACAGTGCAAATGTGATCCAGCATCCCTTTTGCTAGAGTATGGGCTCCTGGGGGCATCTTTCTCCTCTTGGTATTCCTTGCTCCTTGAGCACCAGTGGCACAATAGTTGCTGGATGCAAATCCTGAATGGCAACATCCAACATGTAACTGTTCAAAACAGTCTCCAAGCAAGGCTGGAATTCATGGGTTATGGGTTCCTAGACATAGTGAATCATAAACAGAATTTTAAAGGAGGGAAGGGAAAGAGCAGGAAAGACATGAAGTTTGAAGAAGATGAGAAGGCTTGGTGAGAGGCAGCGGTCTTGTTCTTAGTGCGGATTGTCAGGTCTCTTGGCTTCAAAGCTAATAGGCAATTAAAAATATTTTGGTTTTGTTTGTTAAAATAACACAGTGTGGAAATTTTAGAAAATTCAAGTAAATAAAAAGAAGAAAATAAAAATTATCCAAATAACAGTAAATATTTTGGGGTTTATTCACTCAGTCATACACATACAACATTTTTTTCTAACTACAGAAGTGTTAGTCTGTTTCACAACCTGTTTTTTTTAACTTAATAATTGTGTTTGAACAACTTTCCAAGATATTATTCTTTCTCAGCACAAATTTTAAATCTCTATTCCAGCTCCTGTACATTTTTACTTGATTTAGTTAAACAACACCATTTTACTGAAAACTTAACTTGTCTTTAATATTTTATTATATTAGATAATTCTATTTAGAAATCCATGTAGCCTAATCTTTTTGCACATTGTTATTATTTCTTTAGGATAATTTCCTAGAAGTGTAATCATTGGTCAATGAACACACACAACTTTACAGCTTCTAATAAGGATTGCCAAATTGCTTTCCGAAAGCTTTTTTAAAATCTATTTGCAGTCTTCACTTGCTATGGAGGAAATGGCTCTGGGTGAATTTACAAACATTAAATTGATCTAAAGCCATTTTGCAAAAAATCAATTCATCAAATGTCCAATTCATAAAATAGCCAGTTAGGAAGATAGATAGATAGACAGATAGATAGATAGATAGATAGATAGGTAGATAGATAGATAGACAGAGCAAGTCAAAATCAGTTCATTAAACAGCCAGTTAACAGAATAAGTAATTTAGCAAATGTACTGACTAACATAGTTGCAGCGCAATCTATCATGCATAGAAAGGTTCACGTGGTTTTGGAAGCTGCCATCAGCTTGGGTGGATTGGTTTTCATTTTGTTCTTACAGGAACAGTTTACGGATGGCTCAATTTGTTGAAATGATGGGGATTTGTGTCTGAGCCCCTCTAATATCCAGAAAAAGTTAATTTCCTCATTAGAACAAGAATGTTGTCATTTTAAACGAGACTCCTTCAGAGTTTACTGATTTCTTTCAAACTCTTTTAATACATCCTTTTATTTATTCATTTATTTATTTTGATGGGACTGGGGTTTGAACTCAGGGCCTCACGCTTGCTAGGCAGGTACTCTACCACTTGTGCCACCCCACCAGCCTTTGAACTCTTTTTTATGTCATTTTCTGTCACCATACTTAAAATTTTATATGAGTCTTCAGCTAATTTCTCAGTAGTTCCTCAGTTTCTTTCTAGCAACTATCATACAAAATGTAATATGTGGTGTGGGTGCTCCTGTCATTTCTTAGTCCCCTTCTTAGCTTGCCGTCATCTAGCATTTTGGAGATTAGTAACCAATCTACTTTTTATCTTTTTCTCTGTAATTTTACATTGATGATTAATGTCTACATATTTGAGGCACTCACATGCTGTTTTTTTTATCGTGATCTCTTCTGGCTTCTCATGTTCCTTTTTTGCAGCTTTGAACAGTTTCCTCTTTCATCTCATCCCTTCTCCAAACTACTCCAAAGTCCTTGTATCCCAATTACTCCTCACTAGAAACCAAAATGTCAAGATTTCATATTAGATGGCACTGTGTCTTCAGGTTTCTTTACAATGCTGGTGAATGTCTCTTTTTTTTTTTTTTTTTCATTTTTCTTTTATTATTCATATGTGCATACAAGGCTTGGTTCATTTCTCCCTGGTGAATGTCTCTTAATTTTTTCAATTATATGCATTTTTAGCATTCACTTGCTAATTCCTCAGATTACACATGAGCCTTAAGCATTTCTTATTTCTGAATTTCCCCTGTAAAGAGATTGTTTCAGACACTCTTACAATGCCATTTCCTGTTTCTCCAGTCTTCAGTCATTTGGGCATTCTTTCATCAGCTCCTCAAATAGCATTTTAGCTTTCATTTTGAATTTCTGGAATTAAATCAATATGATTGTTTCTGCCAGTTTTTTGCTTAGTCTGTCTTCTGAGGTTTATAAGATTTGAAGCCAATTAATGTTTGGCTCCCTTCTTCTTCACTGATTTCATATTTATGGTGAATCTATATCCAGATTTGGTGATTGTGTTCTGCCACTGATACCTTCTTTTTTACGTGTTGACCAGTTTGGGCCTGAATTGTAGGCTACATAGATTTTTTGCAAATTGCTGCCAAGTTGATCTTACCATATATTTTTATATAGCATAGAAATCACACGGATTACTAGGGCTAGCACATCGCCATCTGAACTGTGGGAGTTTTCTGGAAGGTTCCACTCCCCACAGCCCTCCCAAGTCCACAGGCTGCCTGTAGTGTTGTGGTTGGTGTAAACCAGCACATTTGGTACATTTGCTGACTTCAACTAAGTGGCTATTTGGAAACTATGTTTTAGAGAATCGTTTTCTGATAAAACAGACAGCTGTCTTAAGAAAGTCCGATTTGCTTGCCTCTTTACCAACTGCATTAGTTTCTGTTGCTGCTGTACCAAATTGCTACACACTAAGCAGCTTTAAACACCAGAAATTTATTTTCTGACAGTTCTGTATATCCAAAGTCTGCTATGAGTCTCATGGGACTAGAATGAAGATGTTAGCACACTGCATCCCATTCTGGAGGCACCAGGGGGACGTTTATTTTCTGCTCCTTCAGGTTGTTGGCAGAATTCAATTCCTTGTGACTGGAGGACGAGGTCCCTGTTTCTTTTTGCTTGTAAGCTGAGGACTGTTCCCAGCTTCCAGAGGTCACCACATTCCTTGGCTCATGGTCCCTTTCCCATCCTTACAGCAGCAGGTGCAGTCAGGTCTTTCTTGACCCATTCTTCTGCAGTTGTGTACTTTTATCCCTCCACAAATTCTCTATCTTATTTTTCCTCCACCTTTAAGTTTTTACTTGTTTTTTTATTATTAGCATATTATAGTTGTACAGGGGTTACATTGTGACAGTTGCATAAATGCTTACAATATATCTTCATTACATTCACCCCCTCCATCTTTTTCTTTTACCTCCCCTTCCCCCTTCTTAGAACAATTTCAACAAATTTCATTGTTCTATTGTCATACACGAATACAAAATACTTCCACCATATTTGCCTTCCTTCATGCTTTCCTTATGTCCTCCTCCCTCCCACTGCTCCCAATACCCAGACAGGGCCTGTTTTACCTCCCTGTCCTTCATTTATTTAAAAAGAACATTTTGAGAACAGGTACTAGAGAAAAGGTTAGTTCAAGAAGAATTAACCTAGAAGGTAACACCCACACACAGGAAATCAATGTGAGTCAACGCCCTGTATAGCTATCCTTATCTCAACCAGCAAAAACCCTTGTTCCTTCCTATTATTGCTTATACTCTCTCTACAACAAAATTAGAAATAAGGGCAAAATAGTTTCTGCTGGGTATTGGGGGGGGAGAGGGAGGGGGCGGAGTGGGTGGTAAGGGAGGGGGTGGGGGCAGGGGGGAGAAATGAACCAAGCCTTGTATGCACATATGAATAATAAAAGAAAAAGGAAAAAAAAATACTTGCTTAAAAAAATAAATAAATAAAAATAAAAAGAACATTTTGACCGGGCACCTGTGGTTCACACCTATAACCCTAACCAGTCAAGAAACAGAAATCAGGAGGATCACAGTTTGAAGCCAGCCCTATGCAAATAGTTCTGTGAGACCCTATCTTGAAAAAAAAAAAAAACCATCACAAAAAAAGGGCTGGTTCAGTGACTCAAGCAGAAAGAATGCCTGCCTAGCTAGCATGAGGCCCTGAGTTCAAACCCCAGTGCTACTCAGTTTGTGACAGTTACTTAGGGAGTTTTGTTGTGACATTTCCATGTACTGCCTTCTACTTTTAAGGACTAGTATGACTAGGTCAGACCCACCTGGATAATTCAGATAATCTTGCTGCTTTAAGATCAGCTATTAACAGCCTTCTTCCCTTTTGTCTGTAGTGTAACATATGCACAGATTCAGTGCTTTAGGATATGGACATCTTTGGTTGGGGTGGTCATAGTCTATTCTGTCTACCAAGCCAACATTAGGTATTATTGTTTAAAAAAAAGAAAAAGAAAGAGTTACTTTAGCCAGGTTTTTTCAGGCCTAGACTTAGGGGCATGATAGAGGAGACCCAATAGTTGGTTTCATACTGTTATGAAAGTTTCCCCCAAATCATGGGTGAGAGTGATTGCAACCCTCTGTTTCTGAGGGTTGAGGAGATGTGTCCCAGACAAGTGTTTCTCTGAGGTCTGTCTGCATGAGTTAAATATAGAAGGAACACTCCCGTCATGACCCCGAGGGAGAATAGGTGAGATGAAACTTGGAGGATTTTAAAGAAATGAGGTCAAAAGAAATTATTTTAGAGCAGAGAGAAACTAGTAAAGCAGGAGCGATGGAGGAGCTGACTTTGTGATTCATGTGCCCAACAAGTGTGGGACATGCAGGGGAAGGGGGGCAGGTTCAACTTGAGCATAGCCGCTAGACAAGCTGCATTTTGTGTACCGGTCTCTACTCCCACCAGCAAGGAAGAGGCACCACAGTTTCTCCAACATTTGATATTTAACATTGTCTTAATTTTGGTCAGTCTGCTGGGTTGCACAGTATTTCATTGTGCTTTTAAATTCATTTCTTTGACTGCCACTGGAGCTGGGTACTTTTTCATAGAGTTTTTGGCCCTTTGGCCACCTTCTTTCATATTAGTGCCTATTCAATTATTTTTCCAATTTTCTACAGGGTTATTGTCTCCTTTGGTTTACGAGAGTTCTTTTTATGTTCTGGATTTTAATGCTTTGTCATGTTTGTATTTTACAAATATCTTTTCTGAAACTTGTCCTTTCACTTTCTAAATATTTGGATGAATTAGAATTCTTAATTTTATCAACATTTTTTTCTGTATGTGGTTAGTGCTGTTTGTATGCTGTGTAAAAGAAAACTTTGCCTATTCCAAAACATGAAACATGATCATGAAAACATTCTTCGTTTTCTTCTAGAGGCTTTATAGATTTTCCCTTCACATTCAATCAATCTAGAATTGATTTTGGTGTTGGGATGAGGTGAGTTCAAGATTTACTTTTTTCGTATGGCTATGCAATCGACACAGCCCTGCTTATTGAGAGGACTGTCTTTGCCTGTTGCCCTCCAACTTCACATTTGCCATAAACCAAGTCACTGGGTGTCTGTACGTACGGGACATGGTGACGGAGTTTAATTTTAGTGCAGCCTGCCAGACAAGCTTCATTCTGCGTATCGGTCTATACTCCCACCAGCAAGGAAGAGGCTCTGCTTGGGTAGTCTCTTTCCATTCAATTTAGTACCATAGTAAATTAATTACTGTGGCTTTATCAAGCATTTTAATATCTGGTTGTCCAAGCAGCTTTGTTCTTTAAGGCTGTGTTGATTAAAAAAAAAAAGATTGCATTAATTATTCTGGCCCTTTGCATGTCCACATAAATTTTAGAACCGATGTGCTAATTTCCACAGGAAAGAGGATTTGGAT